>NC_053490.1:205058837-205263837 GCF_905171775.1 Rana temporaria | reverse complement strand
TGTGAAGAAAGCCAACACATCTGTATTGTGAACAAAGTCCAACAAGATGAAATACAAATCCAACAGATCAAAAGCAAACAGTGACTATTGGTGCATTGTAGCTAGAGAGTGTTCTCAGTGATGAGCCCCATTTATTTTCTTTTGGGTGTTGCTCTGCTGAATTTTGCTGCGGGAGGAAAGGCTGGAGAGACGTGTACTGCCGGCACTACTTCCTTACCGATGCCTGGAGCTGACATTTGACCGTCTGTAATAGAGGGTCCATCTCGTGTGGTAAGAGTACAGCCTGACTACATGTTGGTGACGTCACTTGGTGGAGGATATTGTTTTATTTCATTTGCACCGAGCACTATATAAAGCATATAGCATTTTACCGCAGTGCACAGGAAGGCACCACATGCCACATTTTGACATTTCAAATAAAGAAAAAAGTAAAAAAAGGAGAAGTACAGCCACAGCCAGGGGGGTTTGCAGTGCAGACAGCTATGACTGACATTTACCAGCACTCTGCTCAGGGAGAACCGAGCGATAAACGGTGTTTACTTGCATGGTTCTCAGCCTTGGAGCCAGCGGGAGACAGAAGCAGCATCGGAGCAGTGCTGCATCCACTCCGGTAAGTAGGATAAAAAAAAAAAAAAAACACCCACTAAATTTCCACACTTTTTCCCCCATTTTAAATGGTGCACTTTAATAAAAACACATCACATGCTCTTCACAGCCGCAGCTCGCTGCAACTAAAAACAGACAGCCGCCTTAGTTTTCAAAATGGAGTTATTCTTTTGTTCTACACTGCGCAACTTGGCTATGCAAGAGTTTGTTTATTTTTTGTAATGCACAAAAAAAAAAAGTTTTTCAGTCAGCATTATTTTTTGAAAGCTACCCATGGTTCACCAATGATTAAAACCAGAAGTTCAGTTGAACTACACAATTTTATATCAGGTAAATACATTGATAGTGCATCAAGATAAAACAATATTATAGTTAGTTTTAAAGGCAGAAAAAGATCTGTCATTTCTCATGCTGAATCAGATACAGCTATCCAAACAGCAGGTAACTAAAGATTTACAGAGCTATAGGTTTGACTCGGCAGGGGGGTGTGTGTGACCCCTGCCAAGACCACTCCTTCCACAAAAACATATAGGGTCCTTCACAACAGCATGCTGGCAAGTGACAAGTGATTTCTAGGCAAACAAAAACTAAGACTTTGCATACCTTTTGTTTTGTTGCATAGCCGATTTAAACTGAAAGTTCAGCAGGACTGATAAAAAAAATTGCACATTCTTGCGCTTGTCTTCAAAAAAGTGAAATACATAATAAGTGCCAGTTCTGCTCCAAAAAGAAAAACTTAAACTAATTATACCACAAAATAAGAGTGCTCATTGTATACCAAAAACACACTGTATATAGAAAAACTTCTTCCAAAAAAATGATACTTTTAGTACATAAAGGCCTCATGCACTTGGCCATGGAAAATAGCTGTTGCAGTCGTACAGCATAGTTTGTTTTTTTTGCCTTCAAAAGGTATGTTAGCTTATGTGGCCATGAACATCAGATGCTTTGATCATCGTTTTAGAGGCATAGAAGTGTTAAAAAAAAACACACACACACACACACTACCATACCAAAGCTGTATTCAGAGAAGAGCTTATGAGCATAATTTAGGCACGTAAACGCGCGTTGGAGCATAAATGTATTCAAATGGCCAAAATAAAAATTCTGCACAGAAGAACGCATTTACACTTAATTCAATGCGCACTGTGCGTAAATATAAACTCAAACATTAAAAAGGTTTTTTTCTGTCAAGTTCTATGGAAAAAAAACCACACATTTGCAGCAGTGTGCATGTGCCATTGTATATTTCCAAAAAGAACACGGTACTCTACTCTACCCAGTTCTTATTAAATCACTCACCAGTACATAGTGACCTTTGGCTTAACAAAAGGTCTGACAGCTCTTGTATAATGGGACAAAGATAAATCATTTCAGAACTTTTTCCACCTTTAATGTGACCTACAAACTGTACAACTAAAATCTTTTAGGTGGAAGAAAGTAAAAAAAAAAATGAAAATATGGTTGCACAAGTGTGCACACCCTTAACCACTTAAGACCCGGACCAAAATGCAGCTAAAGGACCGTGCCCCTTTTTGCGATTCGGCACTGCGTCGCTTTAACTGACAATTGCACGGTCGTGCGACATGGCTCTCAAACAAAATTGGTGTCCTTTTTTCCCCACAAATAGAGCTTTCTTTTGGTGGTATTTGATCACATCTGCGGTTTTTATTTTTTGCGCTATAAACAAAAATAGAGCGACAATTTTGAAAAAAATGCAATATTTTTTTTACTTTTTGCTATACCTCAGGTTTAGGCTGATACGTATTCTTCTACCTATTTTTGTTAAAAAAAAAAAAAAAAAGCAATAAGCGTTTATCAGTTGGTTTGCGCAAAATTTATAGCGTTTACAAAATAGGGGATAGTTTTATTGCATTTTTATAAAAAATATTTTTTTTACTACTAATGGCGGCGATCAGCGATTTTTTTCGTGACTGCGACATTATGGCGGACACTTCGGACAATTTTGACACATTTTTGGGACCATTGTCATTTTCACAGCAAAAAATGCATTTAAATGGCATTGTTTATTGTGAAAATGACAGTTGCAGTTTGGGAGTTAACCACAGGGGGCGCTGATGGGGTTGTGTGACCTCATTTGTGTTTACAACTGTAGGGGGGTGTGGCTGTAGGTGTGACGTCATCGATTGTGTCCCCCTATAAAAGGGATCACACGATCGATGACGCCGCCACAGTGACGAACGGGGAAGCTGGGTTTACACACGGCTATCCCCGTTCTTCAGCTCCGGGGACCGATCGCGGGACTCCAGCGGCGATCGGGTCCGCGAGTCCCGCGGTCACGGAGCTTCGGACCGGGTCGCGGTAGCACGCCACTGGCGCGCATCCGCGACCCCACGGCTGGGCTTAAAGGACAACGTACATATACGTTGATGTACCCAGCCGTGCCTTTCTGGCGACGTATATCTGCGTGAAGGGGTCCTTAAGTGGTTAAACTAATACTTTGTTTAATGCTTTTGATTTTATTACAGCACTCAGTCTTTTTGGGTATGAGTCTGGTATCAGCATGGCACATTTTGACTTGCCAATATTTGCCCACTCCTCTTTGTAAAAACACTCCATATCTGTCAGATTACAAGGGCATCTCTCCTGTGCACAGCACTCTTCAGATCACCCCACAGATATTCAAATTGCATTCAGGTCTGGGCTCTGACTGGGCCATTTCAAAACTAAGCTTCTGGTGAAGCCATTCCTTTATTGACTTTGATGTATGCTTTGGGTCGTTATCATGCTCAAAGATGAAGCCCCTGTCCATGTTCAGCTTTCTATTGACTCGTATTTGGTATTGTTCATAATTCCCTCTACCTTGACTAAGGCCCCTGTTCCAGCTGGAAAAAAAAAAAAAAAAAACGCCCCAAAGCATGATTTTGCCACCACCATGCTTCACGGTGGACACGGTGTTCTTTTGGCGATTTGCAGTGTTGTTTTTGCGCCAAAACATATGTTTTGGAATGACGGCCAAAAAGTTCAACCTTGGTTTCATCAGACCAGAACACATTTTCCTACATGCTTTTTGGAGACTTCAGATAGGTTTTTGCTAAATTTAGCTGGGCTTGGATGTTTTTCTTCATAAGAAAAGGCTTCTGTCTTGTCACTCTACCCCCATAGCCCAGTCATGAAGAATACGGGAGATTGTTGTCACATGTACCACACAGCCAGTACTTGCCAGATATTCCTTCCTGCAGCGCCTTCAATATTGCTGTAGGCCTCTTGGCAGCCTCCCTGACCAGTTTTCTTCTAGTCTTTGCATAAATTTTGATGTGCCATATTTTCTTCACTGCGTTCCATGGTATATCTAATGCCTTGGAGATTCCTTTGAACCCTTCTCCTGACTGATACATGTTTAACAATGAGATCCCTGTGATGCTTTGGAAGCCCTCTGCGGATCATGGGTTTTTCTGTAGGATGCGACTAAGAAAATGTCAGGAAAGACCTACAAGAACAGGTGAACTTTAAATGATGGCAGGTGTGTACTGACTTCTATTTAACATGAGTTTAAATGTGATTGCTTATTCTTAACACAGCTACATCCCCAGTTATAAGAGAATGTGCACTCTTATGCAACCACAATTTTTTTTTTTCCCCCCCCCCCCCCCCCACAAGATTTCAGTTTGTTTTTCAATTGAGTTGTACAGTTTATATGTCACGTTAAAAGGTGGAAAAAGTTCTGAAGTGATTTATTTCTCTCATTTTTTTACATCACAGAAACCTGACATTTTAACATAATATCCAATGTAAGTAACATAAGTAAGGCAATCTGTCTTGGTTACCCACCTTCGCTGGATGGTTATCACAATTATAATTAGGCAACACAAACCAATCTTACCATTTATTACCAACTTACAAACATGTGCACAGTGGGGTCGATTTACAAAGTTACTGTGTACTTTGCAAGTGCAGTTGCTCCTGAGCTTAGAAAATTAGGTGAAGCTTCAATCACATGGAAGGCCAATGAAAAAAAATTTGATTGGACATGTTGGATGATGGCAGTCAGCACTTCTTCCCCTCATTTACTAATCTCTGGAGCAACTGCACCGTCTACTTGCCTTTAGAAAATTTACTTTAGAGTGTTCCCAGCAGCATTCTGGTAAAGCCTAGATGAGTGCCAGCAATATGGCAGATAGCCTAGCAACATTACAAATTTGCATTTCATTGCATTCTACACTTTAAAGTGATTTTACAGGTTGTGATTTAAAAATAAATAACAAACAGGTCATAAAAGTGCAACCTCAAAGGTTTGAGGTTGCACTTTTATTGCAGCAAGACTTAATATGAATATTGATATCATCTTGGCGACGGTAACACACAACTTTCTCTAAACAAACAGGTCATACTTGCCTGCTCTGTTCATGGCTGCTCTTTGCAAAACCAATGATCATCATCTTTTAGGGTCCCTTACCAGCAGTCATGGCTCCTCCCCCCTACCGAGTGCCCCCAATAGCTAATCTCCTGGTATGGGGGCACTCAAGCAGGCTTGCTCCCAAGTTGCGTTGCTGTACTTAGAATGTTTTTTTTAACACAAAGAATACATAAAAAGATAAAAAAAAAAAAAAAAACTCTGCCTTTAAAACCGCTTTAAGGAAACCGTTTTGAACCCCTGCAGATTTTGTATGTTTGCCCACTGACAAAAAAATGATCAGTCTATAATTTTAATGGTAGATTTTTAAACAGTGAGAGATAGAATAATAATAAAAAAGAAAACCTGAAAAACGTATTTCAAAAGTTACATTGATTTGCATTTTAATGTGTGAAATAAATATTTGATCCCCAATTAGCAAGATTTTTGGCTCCCAGTTGTCTTCTATACAGTTAACAAGCTGAGATTGGGAGCCCTCTCTTAAAGGAAGTGCTAATAATCTTCGCTTGTCACCTGCATAAAAGACCCCAGTCCAATCTCTCCACCATGGCCAAGACCAAAGAGCTGACCAAAAATTTCAGGGACAAGATTGTAGACATACACAAGGCTGGAATGGGGCTACACCACCATTGCCAAAGCAGCTTGGTGAGAGTGTAACAACAGTTGGTGCGATTATTCGCAAATGGAAGAAAACACAAAAGAACTGTCAATCGCCCTCGGTCTGGGGCTCCATGCAAAATCTCACCTCGTGGAGTTTGGATGATCATAGGAACAGTGAGGAATCAGCCCAAAATTTCACAGGAAAATCTGGTCAATGATCTCAAGGCAGCTGGGACCATAGTTACTAAGAATACAATTGGTATGTCGTGAAGGACTCAAATCCTGCTGCGCTCACAAGGTTCCCCTGCTCAAGAAAGCACAGGCCCATCTGAAATTTGCTAATGATTCAGAGGAGAACCATGTGAAAGTGTTGTGGTCATATGAGACCAAAACTGAGCTCTTTAGCATCAACTCAACTCGCAGTGTTTGGAGGAGGAATGCTGCCTATGACCAAGAACACCATCCCCACCGACAAACATGGAGGTGGAAACATTATGCTTTGGGGTGTTTTTCTGCTAAGGGTACAAGACAACTTCACCACATCAAAGCGACGATGTACAGGGCCATGTACCGTCAAAAATTGGGCGAGAACCTCCTTCCCTCAGCCAGGGCATTGAAAATGGGTCATAGATGGGTATTTCAGCATGACAATGACCCAAAACACACGGCCAAAGAAACAAAGGAGTGGCTCAAGAAGAACATTAAGGTCCTGGAGTGGCCTAACCAGTCTCCAGACATTAATTTTATAAAAAAATATGTGGAGGGAGCTAAAGGTTCAATTTACCAAACGTCAGCCTCGAAACCTTAATGACTTGGAGAGGTTCTGGAAAGAGTGCGACAAAATCTCTCCTGAGATGTGTGCAAACCTGCTGGCCAACTACAAGAAAGGTCCGACCTCTAATTGCCAACAAGAGTTTTGCCACAAAGTACTAAGTCATGTTTTGCGAAGGGGTCCAATACGTATTTCACACATTAAAATGCAAATCAATGTAGAGCTCTTTTGAAATTAGTTTTTCTGGATTTAGATTTTTTTTGTTATTCTGTCTCTCACCGTTAAAATAAATCTACTATTAAAATTATAGGACTGTCATTTCCCTGTCGGTGGGCAAATGTAAAAAATCGGCAGGAGATCAAATACTTTTTTCCTTCACTGTACTACACTATGATATATGTCCGTTTGTGTCTCTGTTTGAGCTTGTTATTCTAAAATCCACAAGAGATTTGTTGCAGATGACAGACCTTTTGTTAACCCAAAGGTTAATATGTTCTGGTGAGTGATTTAATATACACCGAGTGGAGTGGAGCATGGTGTTCATTTGGATTATATATGGCAGGATTGGATGAAGTCTATTGTTTACAATATATTTTATGGGCAATTTGGGCTTTACGTTTATAAACCTGCCAAACTAACAACTGAATCAAGTTAAATTAAATTAGATCTTTCCTAGCAGGCACAAAGGCTGCCATTGGTGATCTCCTCAAAATACTAGCTGCTAGGCTGACACACTGGGATTTACACTAAAGCTGGAGGGTGCAAAATCAGGCTCACTTCTGCATAGAAACAAATCCGCTTCTAACCTCAGCTCTTTCAGTGAAGCTTTGGCAATAAAACCTGGAAGCGAATTGGTTTCTATGCAAAAGTGAGCCTGATTTTGCACTTTCCAGCTTTAGTAAATAAACCCCACTGCCTTTAATATACTCTACTGGGTTAGTCACTCACTCAATCTATTCAGTTATGACAGCCAGGCAACTAGAATTTTCAGAAAATAAAGTTAGCAAAGGCAGCCTTCATGTTATTTTTGGAGAAGGAAACAAAAATAAAATGCATTAGATTTCAGTTACTGCACAGAAGACTGCTGCCGCAGGTGAACGGAATAGGGGTGGGACAAAAAGAAAATTCATAAGCAGCCGGGACGGTAGACTGGAAATCTGGTGTCCATATGGGACGTCAATGAGCCCCAGGCTATGTGGATGTAATCAAGGATGAAATCTATTTTGGCATATTGACAGGATAATAGATCCGTCGCTGTTTACGCTGTCCAAGGAATGTGGATATCCAGCTAAGCTGTGCAGGGATGGTCTGTTGATCCTTGGAGAGTTCTGTGATCCAAAGAGAAAGCCTCTTATCCACCTTCTGGTAAAGGCATTTTATACTAGCACGGTGGTGTGTATATAATTTCCATCAACAATTTTATGCTAGCTTCTTGGTTCCTTTATTTTTATTTTCAGTATGAGAAACTGTATAACAATGGTTTCACTATTAATTGTGAGCGCGGACATATCCATCCACACACCCACACACCACTGCGCAGAAGCGGTTGATATTTTAGAGGGTTCCTTGAAGATGACTACTTCTTTCCATGCTGCACTCTATAAATAATGCTGAGTGTTAAGCATGAGATGACTGCAATAATCAAGCATTATCTGCAACAGTGCAAAACACACAGTACATCAATTCTACACCATTGTATGGAAAGCATTTCAGTTTTACTGTATCCAAGTTATGAAGTATTTAAGGCCAAGACATCCACAGATACGTTTTGCTTAAGGGACTCATCTGTCATCCTGTTTGCTCCCTTGATATGAAAAGCCCTAAGCCAATATGCAACATGACATTATTCTGTGACGGAATGCATACATGTCGGTGAGCTCCAAGACAACAGGAAAACCACACTCAAAACAAGTAACGTTATGCAGTTTTTTGTCCACCAGCACAAAGGATACAAAAGCCCCAACAATAAAAATGGGACTAAACGCGTGTTTCTGGAACGTGAAGAGTGCGAGACCCATGTAGGAAAATATGAAGTTTTCTGCCAGAAAGTGCAAGACCTCAAACAGCTGCAGCAAAACACAAAGGAGTTCATTAAAGGCATGAAACAAATGATTGGAAAAGTCTAAGTACTGCAGTAAGTTAGAGATTATTAAAACTCAATATGGTATGTGTCTAGCCTACAGAAGTTTTCAGGTTACAATTAAAGCAGAATTAGATTATTGTGCCATGTTAGCCATTAATTGATGTAGAAAGTCTGGAGATTGACACTCTTGGCTAAGCTACATAAGTTAAGAATTCTCCTTCTTTCAGGCCAACTTGGATTCCTTCTTCACACCTGTTTTGCACAGGGAACGAACGGTGAAGCGTGGTGCAATTTGAAAAAAAAAAAAAAAAAAAAAAAACACACAACGGACTGCACAAAAAGTAGCGCTTGCACTACACCAAATTGCATTGTGCTGTGGTACCATGTAATTTGGTGCCTGCAAACGCACTACATTTGCGATCTGCGTTTGGGGTGCCATTAACAGTACATTGGAATTCGTATGGACTGCGCCTTCACCACACTATGTTCTGGTGTGAACTGGCCCTTATACACATCTATAAACCTTGAAGAAGGAATCTAAGTTTAAGAGCTTGCAAATAAAATATCATTTCAACTATAAAACCTTTTGCATGGTAAAAATATACATAACCATTGAAAAGTCTAGCCATGAACGCAGCAAAAAATAAAGGGAAGATGGAAGTGCGGTACTATGTAGTTAGGTAAAACTCCATACAGCTTGCAATTCAACATCCCCAGCGAGTACTGCTTGGACCTTGAAGAAGGGGCACACCCCAAAAGCTCGTCCATAAAAAATTATATGTTAGTGGCAAAAAATAAAACTATCACGGACAGTACTCAATTTTCTCTAACATCCCCAGCCTGACACTTCCTCTTCAGGAAAAAAGCCTTGCATTATACTTCATGTACAAAAATATATACATTACCATCATTTATTTCTAAAGCAAAAAATCTCTCTCTCTCTCTCTCTCCCCCCTTTACAGGTTCTGTTTGATCTGCATTTGTAATGGTGCTGCACATGTGATCATGTATGACACCAGCCATTTGACTGCTTGACAGTTCAGTTGTGAGCATAAGCAACGGTTACAGTTTTTATTGACAGCATGCCTGGAATGTAACAGTTTTGGGAAACTGTTAAATCAATAGGTTTAGTTCTGCTTTATGATGGTGCAACTAGCCCAGCGCTCACCTTTAGTAAACACACAGGGTAAAGCGGAAGTAACCCCATTGATTTAATAAAATACAGTCATATACCCACTATTGCGGGATTACCAACCGTCACATTTGCTTTCAACAAAACTTTCAAGCCAAACGGCTGGTGTCATAACTGATCACATGTGCAGCACCATGGCAGTTGCAAATCAAAACAGAGGCCAAGATGGCAGCTTCCCTGGCTAAAAAAAACATTTACTAAAAATTAGAGTAAACTAGATTACATTTTAATTATTTTTCAGATGCAGGTTACACTAAGGAAGCCAAAACAAACTGGCTGCTGTGTCACATCAGAATATAATGAATATGTACAAATCAATCAGGTAGCTGGCAACACAAAAAACATGAAATTTTCTTGTATATCATAAATGACTATTTACATCACAAACTCTGGTATGTTACATGGGGCAGTATTTTATTATTTCCTAAAGAAGATCATAAACAGAAGCAGCTCTCATTACCTGTTTGGTTCTATTCCTCGACTCTGGAGATAAATTATTATATGTATAATGTGCTTGTGTGATACCACAAAACAGGACAGCAACTACTCCTGTAATTACAACAAGAAAGCGTCAGAAATTATTTGTAAAATCAAAGTTAAAGGGCTTCTAACAAAATAAAAATAAAATCAGTCATAATGCTTAAAGTGGAACTCCAGGAATTAGGCCACTTTGTAAAATGTGCTGGTTTAATAGAAGTGAAGTCTGTGCATGCCACCACATGGACTTATCTCCTTTTTACAACTAAGAACCAGAAGTACAGCTATTACTTACACTCCCGACACCCTGGTAGGAAATACGCTGACTTCTCCCCCCGACCCTCCACTCTTAATTTACAGAAGGCTTTATATTTTGTGAACAGATTCACATAATTCAAATAGCTCTGTGATTGTGCAGAAAGAGGGAAGGAGCGGGCGCAACCACTGAATGCAACTGTGCAGCTACAGAAGCAACGAACGTATAGTGATAATAAAAATGTAAAACTATGAAATTAAAGAGATTAGTTCACAAGGTGGCATGCACCTCATTGAACTTAACTCATAGCAATAATGCACATTTTAGAAAGTAACTGAATGTCTGGAGTTCAGATTTAAAGTCAAACCTTAGTTTTGTTAGCTTTAAATTACATTGGAGAAGGGTTGGAACATTTTCCAGATTTTAAATGTTGTCTGTATACCCAATAGGTTATTTTCTGTTCAATTTAAAAATAAACTGTCCACATAGGAGCAATTTATCTTCTATTCAGTAGGATACCCATCAGCAGGACTGGAATAAATGGGCCTACTTTTTAATGAGGTCTTTGTTCCCTTTGGGGAGATTTCCCATCACTGTTTGTTCTGTCTGAGAAATCTCAAGTAGATAGAATGTCTATTTCTGTGCTGCAGAGACACAGCAGCAGTGTGAGGAAGAAAGGACATGGATCCGACAAAACTAGAAGTGTAAAAATATATAGATTATATTGGAGTCTCCAACTCATTTGCAGGACACCTGTGCAGACAAAAATGGGGTGACATGCCTTGTGTGCAAGATCCTACTTTTTATTTTATTTTTTTAATAGTGGTAGTGTGTCAGAAACTACCAAGATGTAACCAACTGCTTTTTTTTTAAAGCAGCTATATGCCATTTTCATGTCCCATGAAAGTTACAATGTGCTGAAATGGGATTCTATACAGTACACCACAATAACACATTTATAAAAGGTAGGTCAGCCACCAACTGTTGTTCTGAAACTGGCCAAACTGGTGTAAAAACTAAACAAACATGACTTATTCACATGCACAATTCATCTTGTACATTTCTGTATACGGTTACCTGTAAAGCCACACGCTTCAGCCAGAAGGAAAGTACTCCATGATAGCAAGAAAAACAGGGCCGTCTCCAGCAAGGGGAAGCAGTGCAGCTTGGTAAACTTGGTTACGTTACCAACCAGTTAAGAGAAATAACAACTTAACAGTTTTCTATCAGAAAAGTTGTGGAAAGCAAAACCAACACTAAATCATTATAAAATAAATCATTTTTATAGGAAGGCAATTTTCTCAGAAGATCATAAAAACTATATGAAGAACTGCATTTGAGACATGACACTTGGTAAATACAGGGAAGTATATACAACTTTTATGCCGTCTAGATCTATTTTTCCTGCATTTAGATGTTTCTGTTTAAGCCCTGGATCACACTTGTGCGGGTGGCTCCCAACAACCACACGTACAGAAAACGCAGGAGCCAATCCCAATGTAAATATGAATGAGGCCTTAGAAGTGTGGAATATTTATTAGGTTAGATCATTGGGATAAAAAACAAAAAGTCCAGCAGGTTTAACCAAAACTTGGCTAGGTTACTGGATTTCTGTCAAAAGTACATTTATTAACACTTAAAGTGATTGCAAAGTCTTACATTTTTTTTTAATTATTATTTCTACTTGCCAGTTCTGTGCAATTGAATTGCACAGAGCAGCCCTGATCCTCCCCTACTCGAGTCCCACGGCACTCCTGGCTCCTTCTCTTCTCGATGTGGCACCATAGGATGTTGTTTCCTATCATGAGACATCTGCATGCTCGATCCTGAGGCGCGCTGCCTGTGTCCTTTTACACACACAGTGTGGCTTGGCCCTGCCCCCACACCCTCAAAGGATTTGACTGACAGCAGCAGGAACCAATGGTTCTCACTGCAGCAAAGCCTGCAAGAGTGGGGAGAAGCCACAGCACTGGATCGAGTGAGGACCAAGAATTTGGGGGGGGGGGGGGTTGTTGGGTGATTCTTTAACCTAAACATTTTTACCTTAATGCAAGGTACTTATTAAAGAGGAACTCTGGCCTACCTCCCCATTTTTTCCTTTTTGCTCCCCTTACCTGATGGTGGCATCTACACATTTCAGAAACTCACCCATTCAGTGGATCCAGCGTTCACCTGCTGAGATCATCTCATGCATGCCCAGCCACAGCTCCGCCTCGTGCCGCCATGTTCTCAGCTCTTAGAGAGGCCCGCCGGCTCTTCTGGGTTCAGTGGGCAGGCCACTCGAAGCGCCAATAGGCCTGCCCCCTTGCCCAGTTTAATGAATGCCTTCTGGGATGTGAGATGTACTGGGAGGCACCTTGAGCAGTGTGCGCATCATTCGCCTGAGGCAAGTGATGTGCATAGGGAGGTGAAAGGCAGCCTTAAAAAAAAAAAAAAAAATTGCCCTATTCAACCAGAGGAATTAAGGAGGGGTAAAAAGGCGGGAAATTACTCGGGAGGGTGAAGGTCCGCTGTAAAGATTCAACATGTTTAGACTTTACAACCACTTTAAAAAAACAGATAACACAATTCTTTTAATGGTATTTATAACAGCGTAAACTGGAAAAAAAAAAAAAGTTAATTGCAAGTATGTACATACATACGTAATGCAAATCTTTTTATTAGGAATGAATCTAGAACAAATCTGTATAAGAAAGCTCTAATAGAAGTAGCCATTCCTTGGCTTAGGGACCACATACTAGTTCCAGGGCAGTCTGTTTACTTGCAGTAAAGCTGAACCCTCAAAGGGTAGTAATGTGGCATATGTCAGGGGGTGGCTGCTTCCATTACAGAGTTCACGTACAGCTGCTTAGCCCCAGGGTCCATGTTTTATTAGGTAAACCTCATTCCAAGCTGAGCAATAAATTGCTTGGAACACCCCTTGTAACTATGCAAGTTGCATAAACAGGGAAAAAAAAAAAAAAAAAAAACAGTCATTAGTATAACTTTAATTCTCTGGTTAAAGAATCCTGTGAGCTACAAGCATTACTTGATAAAACAGATACTCCTGTGTAAACCCCAGAAAGGATATAAGAGCTGTTGCTACACCGGTACAAACACCCATTGCGAAAGACCCGCTGAAAATGCCAAGAAAAACGCCAACACACTTGAAAAAGGCAGCCGCATCAAAGGTGTGCATGTTTTCAGCAGTTGGCTGGTAAGCAACAATGGACCTAAAAAAAACAGAACATTATACATTTACATCTGGGAAAGCAGATATTTGTGGCTAAATTAAGCAGGAAAATAAGGTGCAAGGGATGTTAAGGAATCAGAAGACTGTGTAGGTTAGGGTATTTCAGGATATAAATATTTAAACTATAGCTGGCCTTAGATTGCTCAGTTTTCTCATTTAGCCCGTGGACCTATCTAAATACAGTTGCCCTGCCAAACAATGAGGGCACCTGATTGGATGCTGCTTGGCCTATCATTTTCTACCTGGCTGAATTTTTAAATCTGCTTCTGTCAAGCTAGGGGGTTCTTGCAGGGCCACCTACAGTTTGAATTTTGGTCTAGTCAACATGAATATATAGCCGTAAATGTATTACAGTGCTGGGGTATATTTAGGTTACAAAATGATGCCTTCGTCCCATTGAAATATTGTAAAGCAAAGGGAGGCTGTATTGGACTATACTGGCATGGCATGGTATGGAGCAACTGATAAAAATATTTTACATTCAAAATTTGACTAATACAAAGTAAACATTTCTAAACATTTACAGTAAAATATTGATTGTGACAACCAGAAATCTGCTTATCATTAACATTGTATTAACAATGATGTATACAAAACATCAAATATTGTGCAGTGTATATAAACTCTACATGTTACATGTTTCGCGGTTACTTGGTTCCGCTTCCTCAGGAGCCATACATGGGCATATAATTTATTAAACAATGTGTATGGAATATGTCACAAAACGTGGATGCTGTGTCAGGTAGGTGGCCAAGAACCCGGTCCAGGGAAGCAACCCACCCCAGGGGACAAAAAAAATGCAAGATGACCCACATAAATTGGTACAACCTGATTATAAAGAGACATCGGTTCTATCCCCAGTGTCACCCTGGTATATTGTACATGCTGTATGCTGCATTAAGGAGACGCCTGTGTATCTCCCGTCACCAATGATCCCTCACTTTGAGGAAGTACCCGATTGAAGTAATGGAAGATCTGGCTGGAGGATATATCATTTTACCCTTCACACCAACACAATTTCCGTTAAGACCTCCCTGTACCCAGAGGGGCTATTCATGTACAATTTACCAAGGTGACACTGTGGGGATAGAACAGACGTCTCTTTATAATCAGGTTGTACCAATTTATGTGGGTCATCCTGCATTTTTGTGTCCCCCGGGGTGGGTTGCTTCCCTGGACCGGGTTCTTGGCCACCTACCTGACGCAGCATCCACGTTTTGTGACATATTCCATACACATCGTTTAATAAATGATATGCCCATGTATGGCTCCTGAGGAATACACAAAGGACACAAAGCAACCGCGAAACATGCAACATGTAGAGTTTATATACACTGCACAGTATTTGATGTTTTGTATACATCATTGTTAATACAACGTTAATGATGAGCTGATTTATGGTTGTCACAATAAATATTTTACTGTAAATGTTTACTTTGTAATAAAAATAATTTTACATTATAAATTTGACTGTCTATTAGTTGCTCATACGATGCCAGTATAGTCCAATACAGCCTCCCTTTTCTTTACAATACAATACAAAAAAAAAAAAAAAAAAAAAAAAAAAAAAAAAAAAAAAAGGGGGTTTACAGAATACAGGGGGTGGTGCTTGTATAAAAGGGTGCCATCATTCAGGAACTTTTAGGTCAGCATGATGCAATTTATCCCCGCCTCGAAGTCTCATGTTTAACCTGCTACATCAAATTTTCTTTACAATAATAGTTCTGTGTGCCAACTATCCACCCAAGGAGCTTGGGGGCTCCAGCTGTAAATGCCTTAAAATAAAGGAATACATACTCTAAGCAGACAGCCCCCTGGTGGGAAGTGAAGCCAGGACCCCAACACCGGTAACCACTGAGTCACTGTAGTATTGTACATCACTGTATAATATTTCATTTTCAATACAACCAAGAGCAAAATACTTACGATGACAGCACAATGGCTACAGCATCATTGAGGACACTTTCTCCAAACAGAAGAGCATACAAGTCCACATCCGCACGCAGGTCATTGAATATAGCTAGGACCGTCACTTAAAAAAATAAATAAAAGGGAGTAAACTGTAAGCTCTCAATTAACTAGGCATAAAGGTGATCATGAAAATCTCTCATTTCTAAAAATACAACAAAAAAGATGGCTTTTATAGAACAAAAAAAGGCCTTAAATTTAGGACTGTGTAGTATGGGGGGTGGGAATCTATCTTCAGGTCTTTGATAGCATGGGAATTGGTCACTGTACATAAATGGCTTGTCCAGCAGCCTGGGGCAGAATGCATATTTTTTTCCCGTTCTCAATGAGCAAGCTGGTAAATGCCAGTGAAAACGACACCAGGTGTACACATATTTGGGTTAATCCTAACCCAAGCATCATCATTTTTGAGCTGTCTATGCCCAGTCAAACTTGTGGCAGCTATTGTAACCTCTAGAGACTGGTGGGCTAAGTTTAAAGTGGCGCTAAAAGGCTTAAGGTTTATTACCTGAATGCATTTTCTGGTGTGGCGGTGATCTGGGACAATATGACCGGTGTGGGGGTGATTGTGAACACCGACTGGCAGCACTGGTCTGGCGACATTGTACTGCTGTGTCGGTGATCAGAGATAACAGCTGGTGGCACTGACATACAGTGATATCAGAGCAGCCTGCCAATTGCAGGAGAAAAATAAATATATATTTTTTTCCTATTACATCCTGTCACTAGAGCAGTGCATGGTTACCACAGAGACACTGCACTACTATAGAGAAGTTATTCGGATTATTATTTTTTTTTTTGCTCTTTGATTGGTAAATAAGCAATATTTTCTGACAGTTCTTGTGTGAATGGGCAAAAGTTATATACATAGCCCTTCTAGTAGTTTGGAATACACAATAGATACAATACATATAAAACACTATTCGGTATACCTGGATCTGTGGCAGAGATGATTGCTCCAAAAAAGAGACAGTCAGTGTAGTAAAATGGGTCTTTAAGCTGACCAACCCACTTCATTAATTTCACCACTCCATACATGAGATTTCTGTGAGGAACAAGAAAAGAAAAAAAAAAAAGGGGTCTCTTATTTTGAAACTGCAGGTAAACACAAGCAGAAATATTGCTTGAACTCTTGTTCTAAAATGTTGTAATTCCAGGTGTGTCTCGTGAAAGGAACAGATACCAAAAAAGCAGAATCTAGTGTAAAGCGATACTAAACCCAAAAATGTTTACCATAATGCATTAAAAAAAATAAAAATAAAAAAAAAAACAACAACAGTTTCCCTCTTTGCTTTTTCTGCTCATATGTAGATAGGAATGAGTTGATGCTCAAATCCTCTCCAATGGCTCTGATGTCAAGACGAAAATCAGGTAGGAGACACAAAACTGTGCTAGCCTACGCTAATCTGTTCAATTGCACAACAAAAAAATACCTGTACACCAAGGACCTCAAAGTTCAATAAAGGTTTAAGGGCCAGTTCACACCAGACACAGTTCCGTGTGCTTTTTTTCTGCACAAAATGCATGCACAGCGTTTTCCAAGTATTCCAATGGCTCTAGTTCACACCATGCAGTCAGTTTTCAGTCAGTTTCTGCACCAGAAACTGACTGCATGGTGTGAACTAGGGCCATGGGAATACATGGAACACTGTGCATGCATTTTTAGTGCAGAAAAAATGCACACAAAACTGTACGGAACTGCGTCTAGTGTGAACTGGCCCTAATAATTCCAGAGACATGCATTGAAGCACCACATGGGACCTCCTCTCTGACTCAATACACCTGAAGACAGTCTTAATCGTTGAGATGCATCAGACAGGAAGAGGTCCCATATCTAGGTCTCAGAAATAAGTGTCGTGTCATACGACTGCATTTGACTTTGCCCTGCGACTTCAATGAACGGGTATCCGACTTTGATCCTGACAATACAGGTATTTTGTGTCTGGTATGAATCTTTAGGGGAAGCTCCACGCCAAATGTTAAAAAAAAAAAAAAAAAAAAAAGGCATGGGTTCCCCCTCGAGCGCATACCAGGCCCTTTGGTCAAGTATGGATTGTAAGGGGAATCCTCACAAAAAAAAAAAAAAACGCGTGGGTTCCGCCCCCCCCCCCCCCGAAATCAATACTAGACCCTTGTCCAAGCACGCAGCCCAGCATGTCAGGAAAGGGGGTGGGGAAAAGCGAGCACCCCCTCCTGGACTGTACCAGGCTGCATGCCCTCAAAATGGGGGGGGGGGGGGGTGAGTTGAGGACAAGTGCCTTTACCCGACAACCCTGGCTGTCGGGGTCTGCAGGTGGGGGCCTCATCGAGAACCCCCACTGTGAGTATGGGGGTACATACCCCTACCTATTCACCCCCAAAAAATAATAAATTAATTTATTAAGGAAGCTCCGGCCTCGCTTACAATTTCTTCTCCCCTCCTCGGCTCTTCTACTTCCTCCACTGATGTCTTCTGCATCTGCCGTTTTTTCTCTGCTGATGTCTTCTAGCCCTCTTCGGTTCTTGTGCCAGGGCATGATGGGGCGTTGATGTCATAAGGAGCATGGGCCTCCAGATGACATCACCCAGTGACCCCGCCCCATGCCAATATAAGTAGTAACGCACCCAGCACTAGAGCAGGAGAGAGCGTTGAGTCAATATATGAAGAACAGAGGGAGACCAGACCCAGCAGAGGCAGAAGACAGTGGGCAGAGGCAGAAGAACTGGGGATGGCTAGAAGACATCAGCGGAGAATAACAGACGAGTGGAGACGAACCGGCAGAGGCAGAAAACATCAGCAGAGGAGGCCGGAGAGGGGAGAATCGGAAGTGACGCAGAAGCTGCCTTAATAAAAATTACCTTAAAAACCTGTGTACCGTTTTATTTTTGACACTTATTTTTAGGTGAATGGGTAGGGGCACAATGTACCCCATACTCATTCACACAGGGTGGGGGGCCAGAAACTTGGGGCCCCCCCTTGTTAAATTGGGGTTCCAGATTCTGATAAGCCCCCCGGGCAAACCAACGGCCAGGGTTGTCAGGAAGAGGCCCTTGTCCTCAAACATGGGGACAAGGTGCTTTGGGTGAGAGGGGCACAAGGCCCCCCCTGAGACAGAGCAACCCCCCCATGTTGAGGGCAATGTGGCCTGGTATGGTTCGGGGGAGAGCTCGCTTGTCTCCACCACATTTCCTGACCTGCTGGGCTGCGTGCTTGAATAAGGGTCTGGTATTAATTTTTTTCGCCATGGAGGGTTCCCCTTAATCCATGCCAGACTAAAGGGCCTGGTATGGTCTTGGAGGGGGAACCCAAGCCGTTTATTTTTTCCCATTTGGCGTGGAATTTAAGATCAGAGCACAAGTCGCATGCCAAAGTCAGATCAGTAAAAATCACAATCCGACTTCAGCGATATTCAATAGGATCAAAGTCGGACTTAAAGCAGTACAGGGAGGGATTTAAAAAAAGGTCAGACCGGTTATGCCGCATACAGACGATCGTTTTTTGTGATGAAAAAAAATGACGTTTTTGAAAACGTCATTTAAAATGATAGTGTGTGGGGAAAATGTCGTTTTATGTCTTCAGAAAAACGACCAAAAAAAAATTCGAACATGCTCGAATTTTTTGTGTCGTTTTTCAAAATGTCATTTTTTGTGTCAATGAAAATGATCGTGTGTGGGCAAAACAACGTTTTTAAACCCGCACATGCCCAGAAGCAAGTTTTGAGACGGGAGGTAAAACTACCATTCATAATGGAGTAAGCACATTCATCACGCTGTAACAGACAAAAAAGCGCGAATCGTCTTTTACTAACAAGTAACCAGCTAAAAGCAGCCTCAAGGCGAATAGAACTTCCCCTTTAGAGTGCCGTCACTTTGTTCATCATTTTTCAAAATGATGGTGTGTATGCTACATCGTTTTTGAAAATGAAGTTTCAAAATGTCGTTTTTTTTTCATCACTTCAAACGTCATTTTTTTTTCATCACAAAAAACGACCGTCTGTATGCGGCATTAAGGCGGCTCTCATTGATTTTTCACACGTCATGCGACATGAGCTCCCAAATGTCGGAGTGTTTGTCGTACCAGTGTGAACCCAGCTCTTTCACACTTGTGCAACCTGAAAGTCGCGCGATTTTGCTGCACTTTAAGAGGTGTCTGTGTAAACATGAGGTCTATTGTCATCAAACCCCATCAAAGTTGGACCAAAGTAGTGCAGGGACTACTCTGAAGTCGCATAGATATGAATGATACTCATTGAAAAACATGGGGAATGAATTGTCATGCGACTCTGGAGTCCCAAGTTGCAGGACAAGTTGCATAAGTGTGAAAGGGGTCTTACTGAACAGTAAATTGAAACTTCACAATCCCAATCAACATTGATTTTTAATCTGAACATGGCTAGCATTCGTAAATAGATAGGAAAGTACATCATATTTACTATTTTTAAACTTTTTTTTATTTCTTCAATTATTTCCTGGTTTCTTGCCTAGGCAAATTATGTCATACATCCCAGGAGCCTTCAAGGGGGGGTTAACAACTCCATTACTTTTAAGCAAGTCTTCAGTAAACGAGGAACAAGAGGATGGGGTTTCCTCAGCTGAAGCACACTCTACTGCATGCAAGCATGCTTGAACTAAGGGCAGATGGATTCCAGCAAGTAAATGCTACATGAAGATTTGCCCTTACTCAAGATGGCCACAGCCAGAAATGCAAGGGGTTGTTTTTTCAAAGTGATTTCTCAGCAAAATAAAGCTTGGAGACATAGATAGATGGATGGATGGATGGGAGAGTTTGCTTTAAATATTAAAAATTATTTAAAAAGTGTTTTTGGTTTGTGGTGCTCAGATGCAGCATAGATGCGCTTTAAAGTGGGAGTAAACTCCCATGCAGGATTTCCATCTATAGGTAAGCCTATAGGCACTGTAAATATCTCCTAAACGTGACATCACCGACACATGCTCTCTGAAGGAACGGCATACCCATGCCGTTCCTTCAGAGTCCTGTGCTGTAAATGGCGGAAGCGACATCATTGCGGCCTAAGCTACTCCCACAGCCAGAGTCCGCGAATCCAGGAGGAAGACCGGGTGAACAAAAGGGTGCCTTCAGGGATGACAGTGTGCTTCATTCTGAGGCAAGTTTCACATAATTAACACGAATATGTGATGCATACCAGCACATTATGACATTCCTGCTCGTTCGGTCTAGGGGAATCGGCTATTTGTATTAAAATATGATCCGTACTTACCCGTTTTCGAGATGCATCTTCTTCCGTCGCTTCCGGGTATGGGTCTTCGGTAGCGGGCGTTCCTTCTTGATTGACAGTCTTCCGAGAGGCTTCCGACGGTCGCATCCATCGCGTCACTCGTAGCCGAAAGAAGCCGAACGTCGGTGCGGCTCTATACTGCGCCTGCGCACCGACGATCGGCTTTTTTCGGAAAATCGTGACGCGAAGGAATGCGACCGTCGGAAGCCTCTCGGAAGACTGTCAATCAAGAAGGAACGCCCATTCCCGCAGCCCATACCCGGAAGCGACGGAGAGGATGCATCTCGTAAACGGGTAAGTACTGCACATATTTTAAAACAAATAGCCGATTCCCCTAGAGAAAACGAGCAGGAATCTAAGGGGAAAAAGTGCCCTCTAAGGGTGAACCCCCGCTTTAAGGTCCTTGAAGAGCGGTATTAAAGAATCACCCCCCATCCCTGCCCCCCCCCCCCTTAAAGCTTTTTGCAGCTGTATTTACTCAGTACCACTTATAACATCAAGTGGAAGAAAAAAAAAAAAAAAAACATGGAAGGAAAAATAACCATCAAAGACAGAATAACTGAATTGGAAAAAGGATATCACCCCCTTGTGTCAGTATTTTGTTGGGCCCCGTTTTGGTATAAATTACAGCCTTTAGTCTCTTGGGATAGGTCTCTACTAACTTTGCAAATCGTTCCACAGATTTTTAATGGGGTTCAAGTCTGGATTCTGACTAAGAACATGCAAAGACATTCACCTTTTTCTCCTTCAACCACTGTGCGGTCATTGTTGTGGTGTGCTTTGGGTAACTTTCATGTTGGAAGGTAAACCTTCTTCCATTGACAAATTTCTTGCAGAGGGCAGATTTTCCTCAATAATTTGATGGTATTTTGCAGCATTAAATTTTCCTTCTATCTTGACAAGTGTTTCAGTCCCTAATGCAGAGAACCTCCCCCCCCCCCCCCCCATAACATATTACCACCTCCATGCTTAACTGTAGGAATGGTGTTATTTGGATGGTGAGCTGTATTGTTTAGTGTTGAGGCCAAATAATTACATTTTAGTCTCATCTGACCAGAACAAATTTTTCCATGTAGCCTCATAATCTTCGTGACTGCATGTGGCCTTTTAGTGCAACCCTCCCATACAAGCCCAATTTGTGAAGAACTTGTGAAATTGTTGTCACATGCACACAATGACAACTCTTTGTCATTCCTGCAACTGCTTTAGAGTTGCTGTAGGCCTCTCTGACCAGTTCCCTCTTGGCTCTTTCATCCAGTTTAGAGCGACATCCTGATCCAGGGAGGGTCTATGTTGTACCAAATACCTTCCACTTCTTAAAAGATTTTACTGTGCTTCTAGGCATTGATAAAGTATTTGAATTTTTTTGGTATCCATCTCCCGACTTGTGCCTGTCCACAACTTTATCCCCCGAGATATTTTGACAGTGCCTTATCACCCATAGTTAATGGTTTGCTTCAGTTGCACTACCGGGGAGTGAAATGCTCCAGGAAAGCTCTTTTCCTGCTGAGCTAATCAAAATGACCACAGTTGAAAGCCAAATAGCTTTGCATACCATAGAGAAGGTGATTAGCTACAGCCGATAGAGTTTACAAGTCATCTTTAGAAAGATGGTGATCCTTTTTCCAACTCCATGATTGTTTTTGATTATTTTTTTATCCGACATGTTGGTGTTATATCTTTCACGTGTTAAGTTGCACTGAGTAAATAGCTGGATAAAAACAAACTGTCTTAATTTCAGCTGCAAAGCAACACATTTTGCCAATTTAAAATGGGGGGGGGGGGTATTTTCTATACCCACTATATGATTGGCCTGAAGAAAGGTTTTACTTTAATATTTAATTCCTCAAAAAATTTTTTATTTGAAATGGAAAAAAAAAAAAACAGAACCACAAGTCGTGTCTTCGAAATTCTGTAACCAAAATTAAATCTTTAAGGCCCCATGCACACGAGACGCTGCTAAACTCGAGTTCAGAGGCATTTGGGCATTTTTTTCAACTGCCCCTTAACACATTTAATGTTATCCTATGTGTCCATGCACACGATCACATTTTTTGGCGTTTCAAAGCAGTTGGGTTTAGGGCCGTTTTTCCAAACCCAATATTTTGGGTTCAGAAGCTTTCAGCTTTTGCGTTTTAGACGCAAATCGCGGCAAAACGCCGCTAAACGCGGCAAAACACGGCACAAATAGTTTGATTCTGAGCTTGGGGAGGGTCTACAGTGTTTTGGGGATAAACGCTGACAGCCGCAAATCGCGGTAAAACGCCGCAAATCGCGGCAAAACGCTGCGCAATTGGCGGCAAAAACGGGCGTTTTAAATGCCGGTTTTTGCCTTTGAAAAGCTGAGATTAGAGGCGTTTGTAATAGCGTCTCATGTGCATGGGGCCTTAATGTACTGGGGAAAAACTAAATGTCTACCATTACAAAGGATATCCATCATTTTTGAAAGCTCAGTCACTTTGAATCCCTACATGTAACAATACTTTTTTGTGCACCGCAATAAGCAAAAAAGGGGCCTTATACTGCAGTAGAGCAACTTTAAGGTTCACATTAAAGGAAACCTGAAGTGTGATAAATCCAGAAGCTGCCATTGGTGAACCCTCTTAAAAAAACACCAGTTGCCTGTGTCAAATACTTTCAGATTTACTGACCCATATCAGGTCACAAAGTTAGTAGATACAAAAATAAGTTTTTTTTAACTAGTTCTGATACAATAATTTTTGTTGTATGTACTGTACATTATAAAACACCTGCCAAAAGGCAGCCATCTCAAAGCCCACAATATCATTTTTATTAATACGTGACATTGAATTACACCAACATTAAAAGTCTTATACTGTTCAAACATTGTCTGCTTCATTTAAAAAACATTCCTTTGCACTTTTACTGCATTACTAAATCATGTAAATATACTAAGGGTTAATTTGTCAAAACTGGAGCATCCAAAAATCTGGAGCAGCTGTGCATGGCAACCAATCAGCTTTTATCTTCAGCTTGTTTAGTTAGCCTTTGAAAATGAAAGCTAGATATCGATTGGTAGTAATGCATGGCTGCTCCAGTTTTGATAAACTTCTCCCACAGTACATTTTAGCATCTGAAAAAAAATGGACTATAGGGGAATTGAGATTTTCACTGACACACCACTGCTGGACCATTTCAATGTACAAAACATTATTCAGTAAAAGATTTTAATGTATTTCCAAGCTTATAAAATGGTTATCATATCCTACATACTTTTAAAAAGGGGATTAAAACGGTGCAGTATTTCCAACAGACATCCAGAAACCCTTCCTTTCCTGTAAGTGATCAGTGCCCAGATCAGAATTGTCATCCCAGACCATCTGCTTACAGGATAGGATACAGAATAGGGTTACACCAATATCGTTTTTTGTATTGGCGAGTACGAGTACCGATACTTGTGCTCGAGTACCCAAAATATCGAGAACCGATACCTTTGCGATGCGATTTGAGCCCATACAGAATGAATGGGGCTCAAATCACACAGCAAAGAAATCACATGCGATTTTCTCAGGACTGCATTGTGATTCCTGCCTGAATCGCATGCAGTTTAAACGCAGCGCTTGTGTGGACTCAGGCTAAAGTCACTAAAACAAGCCTGGGTTCACACAGGAGCAGTGGGGGAATCTGCATGCTTACAGCGGTCCCAGCATAAAATTCCTCATCCTCCCAGTAGAAATCCACCCGCTGCTGAAATCCCCCCTCACCAAAAAAAAATTAAAAAAAATTCACCTCTCAATGCACAAATAAATTTACCCCTAAAATTTTGTTTTCCTAGTACACCCCCCCCCCCCAGTTCAAATCCCCCTTTTCAGCACGAATTCCCCCCATGTCCCAGCACAAATATTCTTCCCCTATCCTCCCTTCCAACACAAATCCCCCTAAATCACCACACCCCAAATTTCCCTTCCTAGAACAACACTTACCCATAGCTGCGCCCCCCCCCCCCCCCAAATGTCTCCTTCCAACACAAATCCCCCCCCCCCCCATCTCCTTGTGGCACCCTCCCGCCTCACATGAGACCACAGTGCCCAGGGCAGCTACCACACCGGCTCACCCCTTGTCCCGGCCCTTGATTTAGGTTTTGGAGCATTTATACGAGTACAAGTAGCTGTGCAAATGCTCAATATCTGTATCTATGCAAACCTAATACAGAACATAAGCGTTCTTGTCCTCCCCCCATAAGGAGAGAATAACGCTAGCCATACACGTTTAATGAACAAGAGAAGTCTACAGATCACTCCACCCATAATAAAAAACTGTATGGAAAAATATCCCCTCCTGCCCATTGTATTCTGACAGCGGAAGCACTTCCAGCTCTCAGCTACCCAAACTGCAACTGATTAAACGCAGCCACCATTTGGCCAATAATTTACCACCTGGCGTCTATGATTTTTTTTAATCAACTTTTGTAAATCCAGGTGGTGCTAAAAAAGAGTTGAAAACTTGGCCGATTTAGAAATAAAATCTTCCAGTTTGAGCCGCGCATGGCCAGCTTAACTGTCCTTTTCAGTGTGAAGGATTCTGTGGCTAGAAATACCAAGGAAGGTATGTGTGGTTTCATAACAACCAATTAAATCAATCTGTACTTTGCCACCGTTTTCAGTGTATACTTGAAGATGAATGGTTGCTAGGAGGCATCACAAGGATTTACCGTATTTCATGTCAATCCAAGTTTTAGTCAATGACAAGTGCTGGGAAACACACTGCAGCATAAGGCACAAGATGAATAGTACACCAGATCTCATTCTGAAACGCACAACGGGTTGCCTTTTTTGCATATTATTTATAGCTGTACTAATCTTTTGCAGGGTCAGAGAACTGCAGAGCTGGAGGAAGATAAATATAGTAGTGTTGCTGCCAGCGCACAATCTGGATGAGGCACAGTATGCAGACACTAGCAGAGATATCATTTACTAACAGCCCTTCACTGTATGACTACAAATCATCCATATTGTCACACTTTCATGACTCACCCAATGATGAAGCATGACACCGCAGTACCAAAGAAAGCATAGGTGAGGAGGGATCCAATATTCCTGAAGAAGTGCCTCTGTAAAAAAAAGGGAACAAAAGTTTATAAAATTTTATGTTTTCATGGCATAAAAAAAAAAAAAAAAAAAAAAAAAAAAAAAGGTACCGAAGTACAACAGGTATAGACACGGAGATAAGTCATATTGTTAACTCAACATGTACAATCTATTTGGGTAAACATCCTGCTATTGAACTAGGAGCAACACAACATCAATCATGATTTTACTAGTTTATAAAGAAATAAAACGGCTCATTAGGCCAGTTGCACATGGGAGAAAAAATGAATATCTATAAAAAAAAAAAATATATTCCATCTCACTGACGCCAATGACGGGGCACTCTTCCTCCTACCGTCCACAGGCAGCGTTATAAAAAAATGTTTTACTCTGATCACCAAGTCTGAGGCATTTTCTACTCTCAATGGTCACAATCTGGCCCTTTGCCTAGAAAGTTTGGAGACCCCTGGTCTAGAACACAAGGCATACAGTTGTGTAAAAAATAGTACAGCAGTGCCGAGTACAGAGCTGTAAATAAAATGAAGAGATTATATATATATATATTTTTTTGACAGGAAGTCGGGTAAATCTGGGGGTGTGGTCACAGACGGGAGATACATTTCTGCCTTGTTTAAAAAATTCACCAATTACTATCAGGTGTCGGCTGCAGAGGTAGCCAGAAAGGTTTAAGGACGTTGGATAGCTTCAGCTGTTCAGAATGAGAAAATTAAGGCCTCTATAAGTTGTCCAGAGGATTACTACTGAATGCTGCATCCTGAGGCTTGTTGAGTTAAGGAGAGCAGTGAGCTGAGGAAGACTTCTGAAGGTGAAGTTGTTGTTGATATTTTTGCTGTGTGATAAGAAAATCAAAAAGACTATTGTTTTCTGCTGGAAGACCAGCAGTGTCTGCACCAGACTCCATAGGTAGGTTCTTGTGTTGTGAAGATAGACGGCCCAAGTGGCCAGGGTTTATTTTATGTTTTGCTTATCCTGTTTGGATGCTTGCACTTGTTTCCAGCAATATGGAAGAATAAACCATAACCCTTCTTTTTCAACCACCCACAGCTGCCTCTCTGTATAATTCAGTGTGTGGTGAACCCACTCAGGAGGTCACCCCCCTCCCCCCCCCCGCTACCGAGCCAACCATAGAGAGATAGATATATAGATAGAGAGATATTATATACACACAAATTATATATATATATATATATATATATATATATATATATATATATATATATATATATATATATATATATATATATATATATATATATATATATATATATATATATATATATATATATATATATATATATATACACACAGTGAGGAAAATAAGTATTTGAACACCCTGCTATTTTGCAAGTTCTCCCACTTGGAAATCATGGAGGGGTCTGAAATTGTCATCGTAGGTGCATGTCCACTGTGAGAGACATAATCAAAAAAAAAAATTCCAGAAATCACAATTTATGATTTTTTAACTATTTATTTGTATGATACAGCTGCAAATAAGTATTTGAACACCTGTCTATCAGCTAGAATTCTGACCCTCAAAGACCTGTTAGTCTGCCTTTAAAATGTCCACCTCCACTCCATTCATTATCCTAAATTAGATGCACCTGTTTGAGGTCATTAGCTGCATAAAGACACCTGTCCACCCCATACAATCAGTAAGAATCCAACTACTAACATGGCCAAGACCAAAGAGCTGTCCAAAGACACTAGAGACAAAATTGTACACCTCCACAAGGCTGGAAAGGGCTACGGGGAAATTGCCAAGCAGCTTGGTGAAAAAAGGTCCACTGTTGGAGCAATCATTAGAAAATGGAAGAAGCTAAACATGACTGTCAATCTCCCTCGGACTGGGGCTCCATGCAAAATCTCACCTCGTGGGGTCTCAATGATCCTAAGAAAGGTGAGAAATCAGCCCAGGACTACACGGGAGGAGCTGGTCAATGACCTGAAAAGAGCTGGGACCACCGTTTCCAAGGTTACTGTTGGTAATACACTAAGACGTCATGGTTTGAAATCATGCGTGGCACGGAAGGTTCCCCTGCTTAAACCAGCACATGTCAAGGCCCGTCTTAAGTTTGCCAATGACCATTTGGATGATCCAGAGGAGTCATGGGAGAAAGTCATGTGGTCAGATGAGACCAAAATAGAACTTTTTGGTCATAATTCCACTAACCGTGCTTGGAGGAAGAAGAATGATGAGTACCATCCCAAGAACACCATCCCTACTGTGAAGCATGGGGGTGGTAGCATCATGCTTTGGGGGTGTTTTTCTGCACATGGGACAGGGCGACTGCACTGTATTAAGGAGAGGATGACCGGGGCCATGTATTGCGAGATTTTGGGCAACAACCTCCTTCCCTCAGTTAGAGCTTTGAAGATGGGTCGAGGCTGGGTCTTCCAACATGACAATGACCCGAAGCACACAGCCAGGATAACCAAGGAGTGGCTCTGTAAGAAGCATATCAAGGTTCTGGCATGGCCTAGCCAGTCTCCAGACCTAAACCCAATAGAGAATCTTTGGAGGGAGCTCAAACTCCGTGTTTCTCAGCGACAGCCCAGAAACCTGACTGATCTAGAGAAGATCTGTGTGGAGGAGTGGGCCAAAATCCCTCCTCCAGTGTGTGCAAACCTGGTGAAAATCTACAAGAAACGTTTGACCTCTGTAATTGCAAACAAAGGCTACTGTACCAAATATTAATATTGATTTTCTCAGGTGTTCAAATACTTATTTGCAGCTGTATCATACAAATAAATAGTTAAAAAAATCATACATTGTGATTTCTGGATTTTTTTTTTGATTATGTCTCTCACAGTGGACATGCACCTACGATAACAATTTCAGACCCCTCCATGATTTCCAAGTGGGAGAACTTGCAAAATAGCAGGGTGTTCAAATACTTATTTTCCTCACTGTATATATATATATATATATATATATATATATATATATATATATATATATATATATATATATATATATCACACACACACACACACACACACACACACACACACACACACACACACATACATACATACACACACACACACAGTATCGTATGCGAATTAGAGCACAGACCAAATATTTAGTTATCGGGTTCTCTCCCACTGCCTCCTCTACTTGTGAAAAGCCGGTGTAGTGTCACAGTTTGCTGCCTATCCTAGAATGCTCCGGAAGTCACGTGGCGGTCAACTGCGCATGCGCAATGCGTTCCAAACGCAAATGCGATGCGTTCCAATGGATTCACGACAGTGCACACCAGCGAACCCAGCATTCAGGGCGACGAGGATTTAGAGGAAAGTGGCCAGTCGGCCTCATGTCCACGCTTCGCTCGGACGGCTCACTCCGCTCGCTTGGCCTCATGGCTCTTTTTTTAACATCCTCCAATCCACGGGGATGTTAAGGAAAGGGCCTGGATGCCGACAGAGGTCTCACTGGTGTGCACTGTCGTGAATCCATTGGAACGCATCGCATTTGCGTTTGGAACGCATTGCGCATGCACAGTTGACCGCCACGTGACTTCCGGGCATTCTAGGATAGGCAGCAAACTGACAATACACCGGTGGTTGGAAAGCGAAGCAGTGCGATCAGAGTGCTGAAAGTGGGGGGTGGGTGGCACAATTATTGTAACCAATCCACTGGGTGGCTTCTCCCTACAGTGCATCCTACTTCTTCCTTTCCCTCTCTGCCAGCTTTTGGTTGCTCCCCCCCCCCCCCCCCCCCCCATATCCTGGCACTGATAAACCCTCTGCACTTTTAAAGCCACAACTCTCTCTGTGTAAACTGTCTACTATGCTTCAGTTTGCGGAAGAACAGGAAGTCGCTCTGTAAAGTGAACTTCCCATTCATTGTCCAGTGCAGTGAGGCTGCAGAGAAAGGAATTGAAGAATCGGTGTCCATTCCTTTCTCGGTCTGAAAAGTGACATATTAGGGGGTCTGTTTAGACCCGATATTTCATCAAATACCCCCCTCCCCAACCATTAAGAAATAAAAAAAAAGCACAAGTTGAAACTTTAGTGTGCAAAAATAGGAAACAGGATTGAATTTTCTACAGAAGAGATACACTATGCCCATTCTGCATTAAAGAGTCTTACATGCCTGTTTGCACAGTATACTGAGCTGCGCACACACAGTTCAGTGTCTAATTTTTGCAATGCCAAGATGACTGAACTCCTGTGCATGCAGGATTGTTTCCTGCCAAATTTGTAGGGCAATTACACAAGTGTTTCTCCTGTTTAGAGGCTTACTTCTATATCCTGACTAAATAGGAGAAGGGGAGGCTTCTGATCTACTCAGAGGAGCTAGAAGCAAGGGTCCAGAAATTGGAAAATATTCTGCCTTTAAGCGTCTCCCCTGTATGCCCCCCCCCCCTCAAATTCAAAAGTACCGGTAACTCATTTGTTCCCGCCAGTATCTACCATCATTTTATACTGCCTTTAATGGGGTGACAGAGAAAAAAATATATGAAATCTGGGCAGTATTGTCACCCTCACATTGCCTGTGCCGTTACCAACAGCCTCCCTCTCCCAGCTACATACAGCTCCCCCAGTCCACACCCACTGATACACCACATACTTTTTAGAGGCACAGGCCCTGATGGCAGCTGTAGTATGATTAGAGGTCTGCACACTGAATGCAAGCTGTGCAGGTGCTGAATAGATAATGCCAAGTCAATTCAGCAGGGAAGAGAGGGAGGGCCATTTTTTTTTTAAATTAAATACAGAATAGGTTTAGAAGCTGAGTAAGCATTAATATTTCACAAATATTAACCCATGACAATAGATATATACAGCTGACCAAAATAGTGCAGTTGAAGGGGATTTTTAAAATGAAAAATAATGTGCAATAAGATGAGCAACAATTGCACAGGAGTAGAAAACAAAATTTCTTACACAATATAGAACCAATACAACTCAATGATCTACAGAGCTTCCTAAGAAGAGGAACACATACCTACAGTTTCATAATATTCTCAACTAAACGGCACAGCCAATCAATACATTTTAAAATTCTGTATTCTTTTTAAGGCATGCACTAAAATTACTACTAGGTGGAATAGTGACATCTGGTGGCCACATTGTTTGCAACTAGCTATGACTTCTCAGAGCACAGAAGCAAAACCATCTTTGTGAAGTCAGAATATCTGCAGCAATGCCTACAATAAGGGGTAGAACTGTGAAAAATGTGTCCCTGATAATTACTTTTATGGGCTACAACCTCTCTTGAATGCAGCTTCCTGTTATGGGGGATAGGTCATTGCTTCCACTTGCCTTATGATAAGCGATTGGCGACCTTCCCATCCCCATATAGTTGTAGCAGGAATAAAAATCAAAACAGTGTTGTCACTACCCAAAATGTTCAACAAAATTAGCCCACGTAGTGGTGTCCTTCTGATGGCCCTAGGCAATTCCAGTTTGAGGTTACATGATCGGAAAAAGCCCTAGAGCAGCCTAAATACCCCTGCTAGAATACCTTTGACATAAACGTGTAAATGTCACGGCCCCAAAAAAAAGTTTTGCCTATAGTTCTACGTTAACATGTTTATATGCACTGAACAGACCTTGGAGGTAGACAAATAGGGGTTTGCTTTACTAAAGGCTAGTGATGAGCTCCAGCGTGTTCGCACAGTGCACGCGCAGAGCCCGCCAGGAAGTCTGCACGGCGCTGCCCTAACCACAGGCAGGGAGACGTTTCCCGATCTCTGCAGCCGAGCATCAGGAATAGGTCTCCCTGCCTGTGATTAGCGCAGCGCCGTGCAGACTTTCTGGCGGGCTTGGCACGTGCACTGTGCGAGCACGCCGGAGTTTATCACTACTAAAGGCAAATCCACTTTGCACTACAAGTGCACTTGGTAGAGCAGTCACTTTAGACCTAAGGGAAAGATCTGAAATGAGGAGAAGCTCTGCTGATTTTATCATCCAATCATGTACAAGCAAAAATGCTGTTTTTTATTTTCCTTGCATGTCCCCTTCAGATCTACAGTGACTGCACTTCCAAGTGTACAAAGTGTATTTGCCTTTAGTAAATAAACCCCATAGCCTGTGCAACTTAGCCATCTAAAGTCAAGGGGCCCATATTATGTAAACAAACTTCACCTTTTAAAAATCTTAAAACAGAACACCAATACCAAAAGATGATACCCTGGCACCAGTCTTTCCCTTCTGACATCACTAACTCATGCTTCCTAACTCTAAGATAAGGAGTCAGTGATTCAGAAGGAAGAGAGACCGGTGCCAAGGTATCTTTGCTATCGTTTTTCTTTAAAGGGGTTGTAAAAGTTCATTTTTTTTTTTTTTTTTTCCAAATAGGTTCCTTTAAGCTAGTGCATTGTTGGTTCACTTACCTTTTCCTTCCATTTCCCTTTTAAATGTTTTTTTCCTTTTTTGTCTGAATTTCTCATTCCTGTTCCTCCTCAGTAAGCTTGTCCCCATCATCCAAGCCATTCTGGCTGGGGGGTTAGTCAGCGTGTTCGCCCCCTCCCTTGGGACTACATCCCTGCGGGGAGACGCTGTGTTCTTCCCGCAGGGATGTAGTCCCAAGGGAGGGGGCGAACACGCTGACTAACCCCCAGCCAGAACAGCTTGGATGAGGGGGCAAGCTTACTGAGGAGGAACAGGAAGTGAGAAATTCAGACAAAAGGGGAAAAAAACATTTAGAAGGGAAATCGAAGGAAAAGGTAAGTGAACCAACAATGCACTAGCTTAAAAGGAACCTATTTAGAAAAAAAAAAAAAAAAAAAAAAACCTTTACAACCCCTTTAAGAATTTGTAAAATTGAAGTTTGTGGGGAAAAAATGGGCCCCTCAAGAGAGCCAAGCTGCACAGGTAATTTATCCACTCCAAGGTCTCTTTGGTGGCTAAACATGTTGATCTGATCATGACATTTGCACATGTTTAGAACAAAGTATGTCACAACCCTGCCTGGCCCCTGGGCATGCAGAGCATTTAGAAATATAATATAATATATATATATATATATATATATATATATATATATATATATATATATATATATATATATATATATATATATATATATATATATATATATATATATATATATATGATTTTTGTGTTTCAAATATTTTATAATTCTCAACGAAATTCCATCAACAGAACATGTACAATAGTATAGTAGAAAAAGGCGTAATCATTCAGGAAAGTACCTCTTATAAATGTAAATGAAAATAGATAACCTATATATAGGTTTTTCATATTGTATCATTTTATGCTCTGCTCAAATAAAGTTATTTGCCAGAATGTATATACACTGTATACCCAACAAATCACTAGTTGAACCCACAAGTGTTTTTTTTTTAACAACCTACTTTTCCTTTATATTGAGTTTTAAGAATAACCAATGCAGTAATTTAGAGGTTAGATGAAAAGTTGTGTAGTTCAATACTTAAATAGCTAAAAAGTAATAGATATAGTTCCAAAAAAGAGGAACTGGCATCCCTTCAAATAAAGAAGTTGGGAGTTATGCGAACTGCACATGACTTCCCTGACAGTGCAGAAGCAACTAATCTCACATGTAGCATTAATCACTTAAAGCACAATGCCACGGCACCCAAATGCCTTTCCACTTCCCTATGCTTAACCACTTGCCACCCAGGCCAATTCTGACATTTCTCTCCTACATGTAAAAATCATAACTTTTTTGCTAGAAAATTACATAGAGCCTCCAAACACACACTATATATATATATATATATATATATATATATATATATATATATATATATATATAAATAACACATATATACACATATACACACACATATATACATATACACACACACATACATATTTTTTAGCAAAGACCCTAGAGAATACAATTGAGGTCGTTGCAACTTTATCTCGCACAGTATTTGTGCAAAAAAAAAAAAAAAAAACACAGTAATGTTAGCCCAATGTTTTTGCATAATGTGAAAGATGAAGTTACGGCGAGTAAATAGATACATGTCACGCTTCAAAATTGCACACGCTCGTGGAATAGCACCAAGCGTTGCTACTTAAAAATCCCCATAGGCGGCGCTTTAAATATTTTTACTGGTTACATGTTTTGAGTTACAGAGGAGGTCTAGGGCCAAAATGATTGCTCTTGCTTTAACGTTAGCGGCAATACCTCACATGTGTGGTTTGAACACCATTTTCATATGTGGGTGGGACTTGCGTATGCAGTCGTTTCTGCATGACAGGGAGCAGTAGATCCTTGTCATGTTGCTAGACAGAACAGGGAAATGCCTTGTTTACATAGGCATCTCCCCTTTCTGCCTCTCCGTGTCACGATTGCGGACCGCCGGCGAAGAGAGTTTGCGGCGAATGGTTAACATTTAAATTTGCAATTTTTCCCCAGCATCTGTGTGCTCTAATTGGGGCCTGCATGTGTACTGCCACATTTGTCTCTGAACAGCCACAGCTGCCTGTGTATTGGTACAACCTTCCATGTATCATCTAGATTTTGTCACAGCTACTTGTGTGCTTACAGTTTGGCATTTATTATTAAAGTTACAAAAAGCTTTCATCTAGGTGTTTATATATATATAAAAAAAAAAAAAGTAGCAAGATGGCTGCGAGTACAAACCGCACCTCTCGGCTGGGTAGTGACATAAAGTGGAGGGGGTGTGGCTTCAGGTTTCAGGGCAGACAGGAGCACCCCTTGACCAAACCAGCCGAGAGGTGCTGTTTGGAGCCGCAGACATCTTGCTACCTCTGGAAGCTACTGTTGCCTATGTTATAGCCCGATGCCTGACAGCTGTACTACCATCAAGAACTGCTTCAACTAGCCACATGCCTGTAGAGCTCTGCAGCCTCACGGTGATCTGATGGAGGTCTATATGGGTTTATAAGCCTTGTTCCACATTTGAATAATGAGTGCATTTTTTATTTTTTAAAGAACATTTTAAATAACGCTATACCTAGATGGAGGCACCCTCTTGTGTTTGCTTTTTATATGTGCATTAGGATCTCAAGACCTAATCTGAGAGGAGCTGCATCCACTTCACCTGGTGTTTGTTCCCTACCGCTCTCCTGTTAAATGACGGTTGAGTTCTAGTCAGCCCAATAGTTTATTCATTTTCTATGGTACTAGGATAGCTACACCTGTATTGTTACATCTGTCAGTTTATTGTCCTAGCCACCCACAACTGCCCATGCCATGTCTCTACTGATTGTGCACCACTTAAAGCGGAGGTTCACCCAAATAACATTTTTCTCAGGACAACTTCTTTAGGCTTCTAACATGTACAGTCCGCAAATTTTTATTTTATTTTTTACACTGTATACGGCAGGCGCCGTATAGAGCCGACTACCAGATCTGCACGTTTGGCTTCTTTCGGAAACACCGTGACTCGGACGCGCCTACACAATACGGGGGGCGGGGCCTTATCCGCCGGGGGAGCTTTTGCTGAAAAAGACGTCAATCATCTGGGCGACCTCCCAGATGACATGCCTTCTCAGCTTGGAAACACCCACAGGGAGAAATACCTGGAAGCCGGAATGAAAAGATAGATTATAATCTATGTACAGCATAAAAATGTTATTTGGGTGAACCTCCGCTTTAAGAACATAATTTCTGCAAAGGTTCCCTTTGTTGACTGTGTAGACAACCCTAGCCCTGGCCTTAGTGACAGCAATAGAGATTAGCAAGATACAAGTACAAAAGCAAGTTCACTCTGTTGGTTCATTTGCCAGGACTTTATCAAGACAAACATCACCACCATTTCCACTCCACCCAAAAAAAAAAAAAAAAAAAAAACAAACAAACAAACAAACAAACAAACACACACACACACACACTTAAAGTGGTTCTAAACCCATGTTTACAACTTAAAGGGACACTAAAAGGCAAGATTTTTTTTGTTTAAAATAACAAACATGCTATACTTACCCCTGCTGTGCAGTTTGTTTTGCACAGAGTGACCCGGATCCGTGTCTTCTGGGGTCCCTCGGCGGCTGTCTCTGCTCCTCCTCGCAAAAGCTTTCCACGTTCATGCAAGCTCCCTCGCATGGTGGAAAGCTTTTGCGAGCGTGCTCCCGTGATACAGCGGCGCCCATAGCCGCCGACTGTATCACTCGGCCCCGCCCCCCGGCGCGCCGCGTCATCCGCTGTGATTGCCAGCAGCGCCAGCCAATGGCTGCGCTGCTATCAATCCTCCCAGCCTAGCCAATCAATTGGGAACCGAATAGGAAGACGAGAACGCGCATGGGACTTTCGAGTGGAGAGGTAAGTAAAACGGGGGCTCGGTGGGGGGGGCGGGGCTATCAGATGTTTTTTTTACCTTAATGCATAGGATGCATTAGGGTAAAAAAACTTTTACCTTTACAACCCCTTTAATGTTACAGGTAAGCCTATATTAAGGCTTACCTGTAGCTAACAAGGATATCTCCTAAACCTGCATGGTTTAGAAGATATTCCTGTATATGCATGTGCCGATGTCATGCGGCACATGCGCACTTAAGCCAACTGAAGCAACGGCACCATGTGCTGTTGCTTCAGTTGTACTGTGCAGTTATCGCGCGCATGCGTGGGAGTGACGCCATCGCGGCTCCACCCAATCACAGCGCCGGAGCCGCGAGACCCGGAAGTCACTCTGGGACATGTCAGCGGCCGGAGGGGGAAGACATGGACCGTTGCTGGGGCTTCGATCGGAGGCAAGTAAAACAATCAGCTAGTATGCTATGCATACTAGCGGATTATTCCTTTGTCTTGCAGGATTTTCATTTGTTTTTGAACGAAGGGTTTACCTTCTCTTTAAGCTAGCAATGGATGGAAGCTTGCAGGTTCAGCACAGACCAGACAAATTAAGATCACCCTATGGATGTTCCCCATTTGACAGAAGTCAATCTAACAATCAACTTCTGTTTAATGGGAATGTTGCAAGACTTGTTGATCAGCGGCTTGCAATCGATCCATGTATTCTGACAGCAAAGTCCTGCTGTTACAACATAATGACACAGAGTGGAGGATTATTCCCATCCACCTGAGGGAATCCGTTTTTTTTTTTTTTAATCAGCCTGTTAGCTGATAGAGAAGGAAAAATAAATAAATAAATAAATAAAAAAAAATGATGTCGGTCTGTGGTCACTCATACACTCCATTCACTACAATGTTATCCTGGGTTACAATTAACTGTATATCATTTTGAATTTATACCTCAATGATGGAGCCATACAATTCTCACTAAAAACTCCTAATACATTTGTGCAAACACATACAAAAGTTGATTGCGTATAGCGCAAACTTATATATTGTTGTAGGAAAGGAGTGGTCCTCAGGACATCGATCTGGGAATAAACCTAAATGTGAAATGTTGGGCTAGGACACAAAACAGATGTAAATGGACATTACTCCAAAAATAGTAGGCTGTGTGCCAGTATACTGTATATCTCGCATAATAGACCCTATCCCAACATATAGTAACACGACTGATCTGTTATGGAAACAGCAATCAGCTTCTACAGTTGCTGGCCCTCCTTTATTTTAAATCTAGGTTTTGATTAAAAAGGCTTCCCATACCAACAGTATACTACTAGGTGGTAGGGGGCAAAAATCAGAGGCATAAGTCAATGGAGCTGCTGGAATGATATGGACTTCTGGCATTATTGAACACTGTATAGTGGATCCAAACTGACAAGTATCTAAAAAAGCCTGGCATCTGGAGTGTCATTTCACATTTTATTAGCGATCAAGGTTTTCACTTAATATACCATATTTATAGTCAGCTTGTCGGAAAAAGCCCATGTCTGCAGCCTGATATCATCCAGATGTTCTCCTCCACTCACACAGCTGAATAAAGATGCCCATAGACACAAGATAAAAAGCCATCAAGCTAATGTCTATGGGGAACCCTCAGGACACATACAGCCCATCTGAATGATAGCATTAAACAGGTTAGAAAACCTTATCTCATCAGTTTCCCCTAATAAGCCAGTGTTGAAGTGTCTGCAGCATGTATTCCAATCCTTGCTCCTTAGGCATAAAAACATATTGGCAAATTTATGTTTAGCAATACACTGGCTACCATAGAAGTTTTGCTTGCAATTCCATGTCTGACCACCTTCTGCCATCTACTGGAGCGAAAACCAGAGTGATCCCGCCATGGTAACCGTGCATTTTTTTTTTTTTATATATAAATCGCACATACACAGTATCTCACAAGAGTACATGTCTCACATTTTTGTAAATATTTTATTCTATCTTTTCATGTGACGACACTTCGCTACAATGTAAAGTAGTGAGTGTACAGCTTGTATAACAGTGTCAATTTGCTGTCCCCTCACAATAACTCACACAGCCATTAATGTCTAAACTGCTGGCAACAAAAGGGAGGTCACCCCTAAGTGAAAATGTCAAAATTGGGCCCAATTAGCCATTTTTCCCTCCCCGGTGTCATACGACTTGTTAATGTTACGAGGTCTCAGGTGTGAATGGGGAGCAGGTGTGTTAAATATGGTGTTATTGCTCTCAAACTGTCATACTCTTCACTAGAAGTTCAACATGGCAACTCATGGGAAAGAACTCTCTGAAGATCTGAAAAAAAAAATAGTTGCTCTACACAAAGATGGCCTAGGCTATAATGAGATTGCCAAGAGCCTGAAACTGAGCTGCACCACGTTCCACTCAAAACAGGCCTCACCATAGTCAACCAAAGACGTTGAGTGCACGTGCTCAGCATCATATGTCTTGGAAAATAGATGTATGAGTGCTTCCAGCATTGCTGCAAATATTGTCAGCCTGTCAGTGCTCAGACCATACGCCACACAGTTCTTTAAATGTGTCTGCATGGCTGTCATCCCAGAAGGAAGCCTTTCTAAAGATGATGCACAAGAAAGCCCACAAAACAGTTTGCTGAAGACAAGCAGACTAAGGACCTGGATTACTGGAACCATGTCCTGTGGTCTGAGGAGACCAAGATAAACGTATTTGTTTCAGATGGTGTCAAGCGTGTGTGGCGGTAACCAGGTGAGGAGTACAAAGACAAGTGTGTCTTGCCTACAGTCAAGCATGGTGGTGGGAGCGTCATGGTCTGGGGCTGCATGAGTGCTGCCGGCACTGGGGAGCTACAGTTCATCAAGGGAACTATAAATGCCAACATGTAAAGTGACATACTGAAGCAGAGCATGATCCCCTTCCCTTCGAAGACTGGGCCGCAGGGCAGAATTCCAACATAACAACCCCAAACACACCTGCAAGACGACCGCTGCCTTGCTAAAGAAGTGAAGGGTAAAGGAGATGGACTGGCCAAGCATGTCTCCAGACCTAAACCCTATTGAGCATCTGTGGGGCATCCTCAAACGGAAGGTAGAGGAGCGTAAGGTCTCTAACATCCCCCAGCTCCGTGATGTCGTCATGGAGGAGTGGAAGAGGACTCCAGTGACAACCTGTGAAGCTTTGGTGAACTCCATGCCCAAGAGGGTTAAGGCAGTGCTGGAAAATAATGGTGGCCACACAAAATATTAACACTTTGAGCCCAATTTGCTCATTTTCGCTTAGGGGTGTACTCACTTTTGTTGCCAGTGGTTTAGACATTAACGACTGCATGTTGAGTAATTTTGAGGGGACAGCAAATGTACATTGTTATACAAGCTGTACACTCACTACTTTACATTTTAGCAAAGTATAATTTCTTCAGTGTTGTCACATGAAAAGATAGAATATGAGGGGTGTACTCACTTTTGTGAGATACTGTATATATTTTATAGAATATTCAGTTTACAATATTTTATTTATGAGTCACTTTATCACTGAATTACAAAAACTGTAAACAAATGGTGGTGTGGGTTGATTTTTCTCACCTTTTTTAGGCTATATCCTGCATGAAAAATTATCGGAGGCAGTAAAATATTAAAGAAGACTTCTGGGTCGAAGGTCACCTGCAACAAACAATACAAGCTTTAGTGGGTGAAATCTTAAAAGCATTACATTGAATCCGTCTTCACATATGAATTGTGACTTATATAATGTTTAACTTATGTACAGAGCTTTCTTTTGCTATTCGAAATAAAGAAAACCATACAGCACACGTCATTTCTACCATGACCTCTGACATCATGCTCTTCACATACATCAGTTAGGAAACATGCTGACATTTAAAAAAAAAAATCCAGAAAAATAATTTCCTTTCTAGAGATAAAATAGAGGCTTCTTTACTTGCAGCTGTCCGAGTGTCTCCCCACCATGATTAGGATTTCTACTTTATATAGAAGCTCCGTTCTCACTAGTACAACTCCAAAGTCACAAGATTTCCACTCCAACTTCCTGCCACTTGAATGCAACTTATGACACTCTATGGCAGGTAAGTATGTTTATTAAAAGCCAGCAGCTACACTTTGTAGCTGCTGAATTTTAATAAACATAAAAACGGCTGGAACTCCGCTTTAGATACACTAATAAAATTGAAGCCAAACTCCATCTCACACTTTATGGCTAAAGATAAAAACGTAATTGTTTTTTCATCTGTCATATGGACATTCACATTGCTTTGGACTTTCATACTTTATGTCTATCCTATTTTCAGAATTGGTGTATGGGGATTAAAGTTTTCACCTGATCATTCATTCACAATTAAATAGTCAATGATCATTTTTTTGGATTGTATTTGGAATTTGCACATGTTGGTTTCAATTTATTAATTTGAGTACTTAGCACGACTTTATACTTTTTTTCTATTTTTGCTTTAGGTTGCACAGTTAGTCGCAGCTTTCATTCATTTTTTTGTTTCACCAGCAATTTTTTTTTTTCCTGTGGCCGCACAGGTTCTGTTTGTAGATTAGCGCAATTATTCCCCCTTTTTTTTCCCCATATTTTGAAAATAGAGGAAAGAAAGCCTAAAAATGACAAATGAAGCCAGCATATCCAAGAATTAGTAAACTGCAAAAAAAAAAGTCTGCTCTTGTGTTCAATATCACTTTAACAAGCAAACTAGCCGCCCAATATGACTTAAAGTACTAGTCAATGCGATCCAGGGTACACAGGATCTTCAGCGAAAGTCTATTTCAGGTCACAGTACTGAAAGCCTTATGGGCAAAACAGGAAAATTCAGAGAAGGCCTTTGAGGCAATTCTATAAAGTGCAGTGAGGCTAGAGAATGTTTCTGACAATAATAGATGAACTCAAAGTAGAAAATGACTGTCATACAAAATGTATTTGTCTCAATATAGATGATAAATGCAATTAGTGTCATTCTAAGGCAGAAAGTACAAAGTCTGATAGAGCTCATCATAAAGTATAACCCACTCTAGAGTCAAGCAGAATGGTTCTGCCTTTGATGGTTTTTATTCCTTGAGATTAGAGGGCTTGTGTATATAATAGAGCATCCGTCTATACAAGCACATGTAGCAATGTCTGATAGGCAACTGTCAAATTACACCTGAGATCAGAAAATATAAAAACAGGATTTATAATATGGAATAAGCATATGTGCTTTTATTAATGTAATCATATAAAAACAGCATTTGTCACCTACAATATCATATCACAACTGATTAGGATAACTTACCACAGCCATATGTAGTCTTGTGCTACTCGTATAATTGTGAATCTTCAAAGGTGAAGTTTAATTTGCTTTTTTGCTTTCCCTGGTTCCCCATTTCCTCTCTCATCATTAAAGGGGTGTTCCAGCCTTTAAGTTTATTAAAAGTCAGCAGCTACAAAAAGTGAAGCTGCTGGCTTTTAATAAACAGACACTTACCTGCTCCACGGTTCCAGCGACGCGCCGGCCGGGGCTCCGCTCCTCGCCCCCCCTCGCCGTCAGGAGTCTTCATTCCTAGTGTGGGCACCCGGCAGTGACAGCTTTCGGCTTCACGGCCGGGCACCCACTGCGCATGCGCGAGCGGCACTGCGCATGCACGATTGGACAGGCGCTCGCCTACAGGGAGGGGCTGCGATAAGGCGATTAAGCTAATGGCCTTACCAGCCTCTTGGCGGAAGGAGGAAGTGGGACAGGAAGTCCCACTCCTTCTGACCCCCCCACTCCCCCCCCCAAAAAAAATTACATGCCAAATGTGGCATGTAAGGGGGGGGGGAATGAGTGGATTAAGCGCAAGTTCCATTTTTAGGTGGAACTCCGCTTTAACATACTGTTTGCTATGGGGGCACCAGTCTGTCCATAAAAAAAACACACAGCAGTGCCCCCCCCCCTCCTCAATGGCTGACTGGCCGTGATTGACAGCAGTGAGAGTCAATGGTTCCCACTGCTGTCTCTCAGCCAATGGGGGGGGGGGGCCTGGAGAGAGAGAGAGACACACACACACACACACAGACATCAAACAGCCAAGGCTCCCATGCACATTGCTAGATCGAGAAGGAGGGGGGGGGCACTGGTGTGTATTGGGGGCCTGTGGGGGAGCAGCATACAGGTTTTTTACCTTCATGCATAGAATACATTAAGGTAAAAATCCTTCAGCCTTTATAACCTCAGCCCTGATGCCTCGTGGAAGGAGTTATGCAAATATCAAAATACCTTGGTGGTTAGATGTCAGTCTGAATTAGTGAGCGTTCCCAAGACCCCTTTCACACGAGGCATTTTTTAGGTGATTTAGTGCTAGAAATAGCCTCTGAAAACTGCCTCCCTTTCTTTGCAATGTGTGCTTTCACACTGGGGCAGTGTGCTTGCAGAACATTAGGAAAAGTCCTGCAAGCAGCATCTTTGGGGCAGCTTGGGAGCGCTATAAACCGTGCTCTTAAAACACCCTGCCCATTCCAAAGCACCTTAAAAGCACTGCAAAACTGGCAGCACAGTGGTGTAGTGGTTAGCACATTCACCTAGCAGAAAAAGGGTCGCAGGTTCAAATCTTAACCACGGCACCATATGCCTGGAGTTTGCATGTTCTCCTTGTGTCTGCGTGGGTTTCCTCCGGGGACTCTGGTTTCCTCCCACACTCTAAAGACATGCTGGTAGGGTAATTGGATCCTGTCCAAATTGGCCCAGTATACATGTGTGTACTACTGTGTGTCTCAAGCGTGTTGAGATCCTTTGGGGTAAATGCCTGCACTAGCCAGGAAGACACTGGCTGCAAAAAGCGCCTAGAGGCGATTCAGTTCACATGTGTAGCGCTATACAAGTCACTCATTCATTCATCACGTGACCTTAAAAAATCCACCCCACTAGCACTCGAAAAGTGCAGATAAAGCCCTGCAAAAATGACCGACTCTTTATCGGCGCTGCAGTGTGAAAGGGGTCCCAGTAGGCAACATTTACATGTAGACTGCCTTCAGTAATGCCCACATGTGATGCTGAGCATTCAGGATTGAAATCCAAAATCAATACAATTGGTGGACCAGGGACAGTAGAAATTGAAGGAAAGGGAATGAACTGTAGATGACTAGTAGCACAGTTTTTCTTTTTTTGTTTTTACTAGGCAAGCGAGTCAAGAGTCTTATGTGAATCTTAACAACCACTTTAAAGGGCTGGTTCACACCAGATTCAGTCCAGTGCATTTTTATTCAGCATCAAAAACAACGTTTTTAACCTGGATTCCGATGGCCCTAGTTCACATCTGTGCAGTGTGTCCCAGTGCAGGCAACACAAAGTAGAACATTTAAATTTCTTCTGTGATGAACGCATCTCGATTGCACCAAAATGCATATAAAAAAATAAAAATGCACCAGAATGTCCTTAGTTAAGATAAATAAAAATATTATTATTATTATTATTAATAGAGGGTAAAACAAAAACACACCCACCAGACACGTCAAAAACGCACATGCATCAACAGCCAGAACACTTCCAGGTCATTACAAAGAAACAAAATCACAACAATGTACATGCTTGGGCAGTATTAAAAGCTTTTTGAAAAGAAAAAAAAAAAAAAAAAAAAAAAAATGTAATTGTCAAACACAAAGTACTGTACTGAATGTATGGATACATGCAGTCTTATTTAGATGTGGAGTCTGGGTATACAAGTATGTTACTGGAACTGAGTGCTGCAAGCAAACACGACAGCTAAATGGCACTTTGGCCACTAGGTGGAGGGAAACAAAATTGTCACGATTTATGAGTTTATGGTGCACTACAGCTCATAAATCAGTGCTTCCCAAACGCTTTATGTTGCACCAACAAGTCAGGTTTTCCAGAATGCCAGGTAGCTGTATTATGTTCCAACTGGCTTAAAACGGCCCTGCAGGCTGAATAAAAGTTTTAATGGGTCCAGTACTTAAAAAAATAAATAAATAAATAAATAAATAAATAAATAAATAAATAAATAAAAGGGACCTCCAGTTATAGCAACATCCTTTCAGCTTTTTGTATCAGCCTGAAAAAAATAAAATAAAAATAACTCGCTACTGGTTAATGAAGCTGCTCATCACAGACATGTACTGAGACACTGAAAGCATAGTGGCAAGTCCATATCCAAAAATCATGGATGCTGGTTGTTTTGTGTAGCACACCTTCTAGGTTTTAAAATTTCCAAAGTGAGTTACAACATTCATCCTGCGGTCCATTCTTTACTATGCAAGTAATAACAAGAAGAGGGGGGGGGGGGGGGGGGTACTATAAAGATAAATGACTCAATAGCACTTTGCAAAGAAGACACTAGTTCTCAGTGCAGTCAAAATACATTTACACTTTGTGTTTGTCATTATCTTTATTTCGGCGTTTCGTAACAGTTACCGTTCTTTCACTTTCATTTCACCTATGCTGGCTGATTCTGAGGAATTGATCACGGTCTTATGACGCAAATAGGTTGGAATGCATCCAGAAATTATTATTTCTTTTTGATATGCACTCACACTATTTAACTGGAAACTGCACACGTTAAGCTGGCCATCATAAAAAAAAAAAAAAAAAAAAAAAAGTAGATTTACCTTTAACTATGTAGTGCAAGAGCCTGCCCGATTGCATACGTAGCACCATGTTCCCATTGTGTTAAATTTTAGTTGCCTGAGCTGTAGTTTAGCTCAGAAGGATTATGCCAAATTGTTGGTTCTATTCCAGTTCAGCTGGGTTGCGCAATTTTCCCCTTGGCGGTGGGTGTCGCTGTTACCACAGGTCAAGGTTGGAAAGGCGGCAGGCTGGATGCATTGGATATATCTCTATCCCAGAAGCAGATCAGGGCGCGTGGTTAACCCGCTGTGCATTCTGGGGAGGGGTACTTAAGGGACAGACTGTTTTGGCGGGGTCTTCCGATCCTGCCCTTAAGGCCCTCCTGGCCTTAGGGATGTGTGAGCCGTTTCGTTGCCTCTGGGCCGGCTGGTCCGAGGCCTCGCAACTGAGAGTAGGCCCAGGAGTTTATTATTAGCAATGCTAAGGAGCAGTAAATCTGTTTCTCTTTTAAATACTTTAGCATTGTAAAAGAAAAAAAAAAAAAACTATCTTAACCTTTTAATAAAGTTATAATTTTTTTTTATACGATAATTTTTTTGATGGCTTGATGCACCCAAGTAAAGTCTCATGGGCATTTCAGTCGCATTTTATGGAGACAAGTGTTAGTTCAATAAAGTTTTTACAAAGTGACCTCATCGCTGTATGGCTCTTTGATCCCTTTGGTTGAGAAAGTACAATGATGGAGTACGGGCTCCTTGACCAGCACCCGAGACACCCATGTTTAAGGAGATGTAGGAGTGTGGAGTGGCGATAGCTTAAGTCGTTCTACCATCTGAGGGCACTTGCTTGCAGAGAAATTAAGCATTTGGGTTAGCATGATGGCCAGGAAAATGGCTTTTTAAGAAGGAAAAAAATAAAAAAAAAACGAACACACAAATCCCACACAATACAGGTTTTAAATTTAAAGTCACCACATTCTAACCTTCATTATAATCAGTAAATTAGGTCATTACCACGTGGCCATGTGCATTCTTTAGACAGGCAGGGATAATTTACCTTTCTTAGCATGTCATTCTGCTCCATATTATGGATCTTCTCAGGAATAATTTCACCCTTCAAAGTGTATTCAAAGAATTTCCCACTGACGTTGACTAGTAGTGTGGAATAAGCCCTTTGTTCTTCAGAGCAGCTGATGGTTTTGTCATTGGTGGTGGTAGAAGGAATGCCGTATCTTAGTATTACACCCACAATAAGCCCTATAATGTGAAAAAAATTAAAAATTATATTATTATTATTTATTATTACCGAATTTCAAAGCCAGCTTTCATTTTCAGTTTTAGGCTGAGTTCACACTATTTCAAATTTGATGTGGATTTCTCCGCATTCAATTTGCATTACAGGATTGTGCCAGGCTCTCAATGGAGCCAGATTCACACATCTCCCGGGGGTCCATGGAGCGGATTGCACAAGGGTTGCTCTGCATCTGTGGCTCCATTTTAGGTCTAAATTCAGGCAAAAATTTGGGCCCGATTCGTCCCTAAAAATGGAAAACAGGCACGCACCAGACCCCTGCTGTGACCTGCATCTGAAGACAGTGTGAATCCCGCCTAAATAGCTGAACGGCCCCTGTCAATGGGCACATTCAGTTTGCTTTAAAAACATTAGCTTGAAAGCCTTCTGGGACCATTCAGAATTTATTGACAGGTACAACAGGTAACATCCTTCTGACCTGCATTTAACGTGATTAAAGCTCATACTGTACAGTATATGGCACACTTACTGTAATTTGTTAGGTGTTTAGGAAATACGGATTTAAAAACTGGTTCTCATGCTATCCATGGTGCTACAATCAAGGGTAACGGGGAAAACAAAAAAAATAAAATAAAAAAAACAAACACAAACCACTGAATTACAAGATTTGGATAGGATTTTACTACAAAACAAATCTAATATGTACCCATACACAGACCGTACAATGGTGGCCATTTGCTAGTGAATAATTGAATAGGGCATAACTTCCTTTTAAAACACAGAAAAATACATTGTGGTTTATTTACTAAAGGCAAATCCACTTTGCACTACAAATGCACTGCAAGTACACTTTGAAGTACAGTCACTGTAGATCTGAGGGGGACATGCAAGGAAAACTAAAACAGAATTTTTGCTTGCACATGATTAGATGATAGAAGTCAGCAGAGCTTCCCCTCATTTCAGATCTACAGCAACTGCACTTCCAAGTGCACTTTTAGTGCAAAGTGGATTTGCCTTTAGTAAATCAACCCCACTGACTTCACTATGTGTGCACCAAGTTAAAGTGTATGTAAACCATAAACATAACTTTCAGTATGTTTGTCATCATATACAGCTTTGTTAAGCAAATCACCTGTTTTGTGATTATGTTGCTGCAATACCTTGAGATCCTGCCAGCAAAACACTTCCTGTTGTAGGCTGACAAAACTAAGCCACTTGATTGAAATGAGCAGCAGCGTTGTTAGTCTGCCATAAGCACTTATTATCTTGGCTATTGAGATGTCTATCTGATATAGAAATGAGAGGCAGCCCAAAAGTCAACCAAAGTAGTGCACATGGCAAGCTGGCAATGCTTCCAAACGAAAGGCAGAGATTTTGTGTTGTCAGCCTGTAAGAGAAAGTGCCATTATGGTCAGGATCTCCAGGTAAACAATGCAAAAAAAAATATAATTTGCTGCCACTACAGTGGATGTCAAGGACTTCCAGACCCTGTGCAAAGTGCCTGCTTTCCGCATTGTGAACCCTTGGAAGGTCACTCGGTCACCATTTACACAATGCCTTGTATCCTTTTCACCAAGCACAAGGTGTTCTCCGATTGGACAAGGTGGAGATAGTGACATCACCATCCCGCCCCTCCACCAGGTCCAAATCAGATAATTCCTTGTACTCATTTAAAGTACAAGTCATTCTGCAAATGGCAGCTGTCCCAGGCTAGTGACTGCCTCCCTAACAGCAGGACCTGGAAGACAGCAGCAAACACTGTAGTAGCACCGACTTCTACAGTGATTCTTCACTTGCACACCATTCTCACAGGTATGAAATATTTAAGATGGACGAAAGCAACTATGCAATAAATAAAATATAGCTGGAGTTATGCTTTAAAAAAAATTGCCCTTAAAGTTAAAAAGGAAAAAAAAAGGGGGGGGGGGGGGGGGGGGAAACAAAGAAATAGGAGGGTGTCAGATCTTCAGACATAACTGAAAGGATACCTGCCCATCTATGCAGACCCTAAACCTAAAGCACACTCAGTACAGAAAAAAAAAAATCCTTAAGCCTCTGATGCCTATTACAGTGCATTGAAAAAGTATTCATACCTCCTTGAAATTTCCCACATTTTGTCATGTTACAACTAAAAATGTAAATGTATTTTATTGGGATTTTATGTGAAAGACAAAAGTGGCACATAACTGTGAAATGGAAGGAAAATTCTAAAATGGTTTTCATTTTTTTTTTTTTTACAAATGAAGATCTGAAAAGTGTGGCGTGCATTTGTATTCAGCCCCCAAGTCAATACTTTGTAGAACCATCTTTAACTGCAAGTATTTTTGGGGATGTCCCTACCAGCTTGGCACATTTTGAGTGACAAACTGACTGAGCCATTCTAAACACATGAATATGCTTTGATCTAAACCATTCCATTGTAGCTCTGGCTGTATGTTTGGGGTTGTTGTCCTGCTGGAATGTGAACCTCCACCCAGTCTCAAGTCTCTTGCAGAATTGAACAGGTTATTTTTTTTTTAAGATTGCCCTGTATTTGGTTCCATCCATCTTCCCCTATAACTCTGACCAGTTTCCCTGGTTCCTGCTAAAGAAAAGCATCCCCACAACATAATGCTACCACCACCATGTTTCACGGTGGGGATGGTGTGTTCAGGGTGATTTGCAGTGTTAATTTTCCAACATATAGCGTTTTGTTTTAAGGCCAAAATGTTCAATTTTGGTCCCACTAGAGCCCCTTCTTCCAGGTTTTCCTGATTTAAACAATGGCTTTCTTATTGCCACTCTTCCATAAATGCCAGATTTGTGGAGTACACGACCAATAGTTGTCCTGTGGGCAGATTCTCTCACCTGAGCTGTGGATCTCTGAAGATCCTCCAGAGTTACCATGGGCCTCTTGGCTGTTAATGCTCTCCTTGCCCAACCTGTCAGTTTAGGCCGATGGCCATGTCTTGGTAGGTTTTCAATTGTGCCATACTCTAATTTCGGATGATGGATTGAACAGTGCTCCGTGAGATGTTCAAAGCTTGGGATATTTGTTTTCTTTATAACCTAACCCCGCTTTAAACTTCCACAACTTTATCCCTGACCTGTCTGGTGTGTTCCTAAAAATGAAACGTTATAAACAAGGCTAAATCTGTGAAACAGAGGAAAATGTGAAAATAGAAAAATTTGGAAAACAGAATGCAAATGTACAAAAAAAAAAAAAAAAAACACACACAACAGTAGACCCAAAATTCCACTGGATTTTAATACACATTTCTGCTACTAGACTGCTCAACAATGACAGCCAGCCAGTAGAGCCCCAGGTGCTGTAGAAATGCATGAAAACACAGATGGCACTGCAGCCCAGGTTATACACACACTCGGGTTGGCAAACCATGCTGAACTTGAGATCCAAAAATGGACTGCCTAATGTCCCACGCTTATAGCCGTAAACATGTCTTTCAATACTTGGTCAATAATTACACCAAATGTAATCAGGACACTCAACTGGAAACCCCCTGAAATTCAGCGGCTTTTAATATACCACTTGCAAATTATAAAATGCCCCTGTGGACATGAGCAAGTCTTAGATTACAATCTGAAAGATGGTTTAAAAACATAATTCAGAAAAATGATCATTGTGATCAAGGAGAACAAACAGCACTTTATACTGTACAAAAAATAAAAAATGCCTTAGAAGATATACTTGAGAGAAAAGATTAGAAGATATATAAAACAGGGGTAGGCAACCGTAAAGCGTTAATTACCCCCCCCCCCCCCCAAAAAAAGCAGCATGGCATACAGCACAGTGCTGTGTAATTTGCCCCCTTGTATAACCTAAAATACCTGGCTGATCCTGCCCTCCCCCCTGACATCGTGGTCAGTTTACATGCCGCCATCATCCGTGGCTCTCCTGTTCTCCTCTCCCCCTTCCTCTGCCTGTCAGCTTGCGACAGTGCCACTCTGCTTCCCTCCTGCTGCAATAATAAACTATAGTATATGCATGCCCTCCCCTCTGTTAAATAGCGATGTGTTCCAGTGTCTGTGCTATCCAAAAAAACAAAGCCTATTGCTACCTTATATCAGAGCGTCTCCTAGTGCTCACGTGACCGCTCGGCTCTCTCTCCTCCCTGGCTGAGATCAGCGGGAGTTCAGCCCCTCCCACTGTAGCCATCAGCCTGGGAGAAGAGAGCGGCAAGGAGTCATGTGAGTGCCAGATGATCTGATACAAGGTAGAAATCGTCATCTATTTTTATAGAGCACAGACACTGGGACAAATTGTTATTTAACAGAGGGCAGAGGGGATGGCATAAATATACTATAGTGAAGGGATGCCCAAACCAGTGGCCCGGGGGCCACATTTGGCCCACGGAGCCCTCTGATGTGGCCCGCAACCTCCAGCTCTGGGATGGAATAGAATAGAATACTGTTATTAAAGTGGTTGTAAAGGATTTTTTATTTTATTTTTCTAAATAGGTTCCTTTAAGCTAGTGCATTGTTGGTTAACTTACCTTTTCCTTCGATTTCCCTTCTAAATGTTTTTTTCTTGGTCTGAATTTCGCACTTACTGTTCCTCCTCCAGTAAGCTGGAACAGGAAGTGAGTAATTCAGACAAAGAAAAAAAACATTTAGAAAGGAAATCAAAAAGAAAGGTACGTTAACCAACAATGCACTAGCTTAAAGGAACCTATTTAGAAAATAAAAAACAAACCTTTACAACCACTTTAAAGGTACGTTTATTACTAAAATGTGTATATATGGGTATATCTGTTCTGCAGTGGGCTGCTTTCTAAATGATTCACAGGTGCAAAGCAGTGCACCTGCAGGTTACCTGCACTGAGCCATAGACTTCTACTACCTGTGAGTTTGGTGTGCTTTCTGAAAGTGCACCACACCTACAGGATATAATAGACGTCTATGGCAGCTAACCTGCAGGAAAGCCACAGGTGAACTGTGCTGCACCTGCAGTGCATCGGTGTAAAAGCAGCCTTAGGCCCCTTTCACACGGTCAGTCTGACCCAATCGGACCCTCCATTCACTTCTAGGGAGTGGCAGATATAAAATTGACTTGGGTCCGTTTACAAACACCTACCTGGGGGCTCTCATCCACCCGCTCATTGTGGTCTGCGACCAGTTACCAAGTCGCTCTTCAAAAGGTTGGGCACCCCTGCTATAGTGGCTTAACCACTTTAGAGGTGTAGATCTACCTGAACAACATGGGAGAAAACAAAGATCACCGCGCATAGTGTCGCTGCCCCACTCCAGATTTAAACGTGCAATTGCCGTACTACCAAGTCGCAATTGCATAGCAATTTTGCGTTTAAATCAGGTGGTGAGGAGGCAACATACTGCCTCCTCACCACCTGTCAAACACACTTGGATCACATTTCAGAGGAGCAGTAGTGCCTGCTGCACTTATGAACAAGCTCTTCGTTCCATTTAACAGAAGCACCTTTAGGGCTCGTTCACACGTAAAATTGGGGGGGGGGGGGGTGGGTGTTCAAACCCTGTGGTCAAGTTGCAGTTTTACCAACCCCAATCTCTACCCCCTTTAGCTGCTGAGGCAGCAGCCAAAAGGTTTACACATGCCGTTGCTTTTGGTGGGTGTTACCATATGCCAATCTTAACCCATTCAAGTAAATTTGGGCCAATCTGCACGGACCCTGCAACTGCATGCTTCTGCGGGGTCCAAGGAGGTTAAAGCAGGAGGTGAGAAAGCAAAAACAACTCTGCCTGCTTTAACCCCTTGTTTGCTGCACTGCACAAGTTTGCAGGGCACTTGCAGAGTAGCCTCATTCACTTAAAGCGGAGTCCCACCCAAAAATGGAACTTCCGCTTTTCAGAAATCTCCCCCCCTCTGGTGTCACATTTGGCACCTTTCAGGGGGAGGATGGAGCAGATACCTGTGTAATGCAGGTATTTGCACCCACTTCAGGGCATAGGTCGCCGCGACGACCTACGCCTCCACCACCCCCGCTGTATTCTGGGAGACACGCAGGTCCCAGAAGACAGCAGGGACTAGTGGGCTTGCGCATGTGCAGTAGAGAACCAGGAAGTGAAGCTGCAAGGCTTTACTTCCCGATTCCCTTACCAAAGATGGCGGCGTCTCCACCTAAGAGCCGAGGGACAGGTCGGCTTTGGGTGCCGACATGGCGGGCTCCTAGGACAGAAGTGTCCATATATTAAAAGTCAGCAGCTGCAGTATTTGTAGGTGCCGACTTAAATGTTTTATTTTTTTTCCCAGCGGAACTCCGCTTTAAGTGGGTCATGCTTGGCGAGTGCTACACCCACCAATCATTGGCAGGGCCTACAACTCCTGCTGCAGCTGCGACATTCTAACTAAGGGCTCTTTCACACGGAGCGGACCGCTTCCGGGTCCGCTCCGTGTGTCTCCGTTGGCTCAGCGGGGATACCCGCTCAGCTGTCGGCGGATAGGGCGGTCCCCGCACACAGTGGGGAACTATGATGCAGACGGACCGTCTGTCCGTCTGCATCAGTTCCGCCGAACGGAAGAAAAATAGGGTTTCTTCCGTTCGGAAAAGCGGATCCCGACTGACGCGGACGCTAGCGGATGCTCCATCCGCTAACGGACGGGTTCCCATAGGGATTCATTACACAGTTATTACCACCAGATGTGAGCTGGCGCCATCTGGTGGTGGCTGTTGGTATTACAAGTTAACCACTTCCCGCCCGGCCTATGGCCGATTTACGTCCGGGAAGTGGTTATGAAATCCTGACAGGACGTTCCAGAACGTCCTGCAGGATTTCATGCCGTGGGGGCACGCATCGCGGCGATCGGTGATGCGGGGTGTCAGTCTGACACCCTGCATCTCCGATCTCGGTAAAGAGCCTCCGGCGGAGACTCTTAACCACGTGATCAGCCGTGTCCAATCACGGCTGATCACGATGTAAACAGGAAGAGCCGTCGATGGCTCTTCCTCACTCGCGTCTGACAGACGCGAGTAGAGCCGATCGGCGGCTCTCCTGACGGGGGGGGTTCGCGCTGATTGTTTATCAGCGCAGCCCCCCCTCGGATCGACACACTGGACCACCAGGGATGCCCACCCTGGACCACCAGGGTGGGCAAAAAGAAAAAAACCTGAAAAAAAAAAAAAAAAAAAAAAAAAAAAAAAAAGCATTCAAAAAAAAGATGCCAATCAGTGCCCACAAATGGGCACTGACTGGCAAAATGGCAAAATCAGTGCTGTCCATCAGTGCCACCCCAGTGTCCATCAGTGCCACCCCAGTGTCCATCAGTGCCACCCCACAGTGCCCACCTATCAGTGCCCATCTGTGCCACCCATAAGTATCCATCAGTGCCACCCATAAGTGCCGCCCATGAGTGCCCATCTGTGCCGCCTATGAGTGCCCAGTGCCGCCCATGTGTGCCCATCAGTGCCCATCAGTGCCGCCTATGTGTGCCCATCAGTGCCGCCTATGTGTGCCCATCAGTGCCGCCTATGTGTGCCCATCAGTGTCACATACCAGCGCCGCCAATCAGTGCCACCTCATCTGTGCCCATCAGTACTACCTCATCGATGTCCATCAGTGCCATCTCATCAGTGCCCATTAGTACCGCCATATCAGTGCCCGTAATTGAAAGAGAAAACTTATTTACAAAAAAATTAACAGAAAAAAATAAAAACGTATTTTTTTTTCCAAATTTTCAGTCTTTTTTTAGTTGTTGCGCAAAAAAAAAAAAAATATAAAAAAAATCGCAGAGGTGATCAAATACCACCAAAAAAAAGTTCTATTTGTGGGGAAAAAGGACGCCAATTTTGTTTGGGTACAGTGTAGCACGACCGCGCAATTGCCATTCAAAGTGCGACAGTGCTGAAAGCTGAAAATTGGCTTGGGCGGGAAGCTGCGTAAGTGCCTGGTATGGAAGTGGTTAAGCATTACAAGTTAAACAGCAATTCTAATGTCATTTTTCACTGCCATCTTTTTCCCTCTAATTAGAACCCCCAAACATTATATATATTTTTTATCCTAACACCCTGGAGAATAAAATGGCGATCGTTGCAATACTTTGTCACGCCGTATTTGCGCAGTGGTCTTACAAGCGCACTTTTTTGGGAAAAAATTACACTTTTTTGAATTAAAAAAATAATGCAACAGTAAAGTTATCCCCATTTTTTTTAATATTATGAAAGATAATGTTACGCAGAGTAAATTCATACCCAACATGTCACGCTTCAAAATTGCGTTTGAACACCGTTTACATATGCGGGCACTGCTCACGTATGTGTTCGCTTCTGCGCGCAAGCTCGTCGGGACGGGGTGCGTTTTCTGGCTCCTAACTTTTTTAGCTGGCTCCTAGATTCCAAGCAAATTTGTCAACCCCTGCGTTAACGGACTTGTAATGAGCGGACGAACGGTCCGCTAGTGTGAAAGGACCCTAAGGGTTTTTACCACCCTCCCAAACTGCAAATGTAAATTAACCCTTAATGCCTGAGCCCCTTCTAAGGCATTTTTCACATTAATGTGATGTGGTTTACCCACACCGTGAGTGCAGTTGCAACTTTTTTGAGTTAGCTGCGCTTTGCCATAGACTCCCATTATATACTGCAGGTGTGGTGCACTGCAGGTCAAACACACCTTAATAGGACGAGCTGCATCTAAAGAAATGCAGCACAACACAAAGCAATTAAAAAAAGCCATGTATACTGCTTAATTGGAGAAAATGGGATTTCGATAAGCTGCGTTTGACATGCATTCCAAATGGGTACAATTAATCAATAAATACAGAAAAAATATGATGTCTGATAACATGAGCCCTTTTGGTTATGCTTAGAATTAATTGCACTGACATATGACATTAAATTGAAAAACAAAATGGTTAGACAGAATATAGGAAGGAATAATCCAGCAAATTTTTGCTCTGTCACATGTGTAAGGGAACGGTTTATACATAGACCCCCTAGTGCGTTTCTAATGCAGTATGCCATTACATTATCAGACAGAACAAGCTTTAAAGCCATGTAAAATGTTTGCACCTCCCAATGTTTTCCCAAATTACCTTCTGCATCAGGTTTTGCAGATTAGGATACGTTTCTATTGAGAGGCTTTGAACTGTGCATATTGAAAAATAAAGAAGTCAGACATGCACATGGAAGGACTGTTGTACATAGCGTTTCATAAATCCCACAGGCAGTGGGTGAGGGGGCCTTTATATACAGTCCTTGACCACCATCAGGTGTCTTATATAACAGGTATGCCGATTATGCAAAATGTTATCACGCTCAGCAATTTTACAAAGAATCCTTTTTCCTTGGAGTGGTTTATTAGCAGGTTTTACACTTCACTAAGCGGTTGTCAATCATCCTGACATAAGAACAGGCCTGCACAGACTTCAAATCAGTTGGAGGACACAGCGGTTACCACCTCTGCTTTGAAGCATTGGGGTCCTTGATTCCAGGGCCGGATGCCCTGAGTGGTACAATTTGCTGGAGGGAGGGGGCGCAGGCAAAGTGCCGGCAGTGTGTTTCACAACTATGTGTCACTATACACCAGGGGACTCAAACTGGTGGCCCTCCAACTGTTGCGAAACTACAAGTCCCATCATGCCTCTGTCTGTGGAAGTCCTGCTTGTAACGGTCAGCCTTGCAATGCCTCATGGGACCTGTAGTTCCGCAAAAGGCCACCAGTTTGAGACCCCTGCTATACACACTAGCCTGAGCCGTTGTACCTGTAAAACTGTCTATAGGATGTGCCGAGTGCGCTCCTGCATGAGCCCTTCACCTCACTTCTGTCAGCGCCAGTGGCATATCATCCATGTGTGCAGGGTGTTCACTTGGGGACAAATGCAAGCTCCAAATTCCCTGCATGGCTTTTCAGACAGCTTCCTCTCCCTGTCATACAAGGAGCTCGGTGCTTGCAATCGCTTTTGTGTCCTGGAGCAGAGTAAACAGTGTGGCTCCCATTCATTCATAAAACGGGAGCCTCCATCTCCTGTCCATTCATTTTCCACGCTGAAGCTGCGGAGAAAGGGACTGGGGAATCTCTGTCTTCAGTCTCAAAGGGGAGATGTCAGAGGTCTGTTTGGACCCCCCTCCCGATATCTCACCAAAGCCCAACAGGGCTGATTAAAAAAAAAAAAAAAAAAAAAAAAAAATGCAATAAAGGGTACAAAAATTGTGAAAAAATTAATGGGGAAAAAAAAATTAAAAATTATATAAAGTGAAAAAAAAACTATTGACACTGTCCACAGTCCCAATAAAAAACAACATTTTTAAAAATAGATAATAAAATATTAAAAACCCAAAAACTGCTGACACCGTCCACTGCCCTACTGTCATTGTCCACTACCTTTTTATCAATGCCTGGGGCCTACTTTTAATCTTGCACACAGGCCCACTCATTTCACAATATGCCCCTAGTCAGCACACTGGGCTTCACACCCCCGTACAGAGGCGCCTTGTAGTCCTGGCGACATGACGTCACTCTTGACCAGAAGCGATGGGAGGACTCAGAGGAGCGCATAGAGCTGCTGCCAGCATTGCGATCTGGAGGAGCCTGACTCTAGCTGGAGTGTACACAGTGTGTATATACTTGCTCTGCAAGTAGGTAGAATAGCAGATATTTTTGATTGCATCTTAGATTAAAGTGGTAGTAAACCCGCACAATAATAAAATAAATAAATAAAACAAACACACACCCTGTAAGACAAAGGCATAATGAGCTAGTATGCAGCGCATACCAGCTCAATATTAAATACTTGCCTCACAACGAGGCCCCCATATCGGAGCGCAGTCCACGCCGAGGGAGCCGACATCTTGCCCTCGGCGTGCCTTCCGGGTTTGCGGAATGGAGACTTTAAAGGGTAAAAGTTTGTCGCCATTCCACGAGCGGATGCAATTTTAAAGCGTGACATGTTGGGTATCAATTTACTCAGCGTAACATTATCTTTCAAAATATAAAAAAAAAAATTGGGCTAACGTCACTGTTCTCTCATTTTTATTTAAAAAAAGTGTATATTTTCCCCAAAAAAAGTGCGCTTGTAAGACCGCTGCGCAAATACGGTGCGACAGAAAGTATTGCAATGACCGCCATTTTATTCTCTAGGGTGTTATATATGTTTGGGGGTTCTAATTAGAGGGAAGGAGAAGGCACATTAGAACTGCTGTTTTACTCGTAATGCCAATGGCCACCACAAGATGGCGCCAGATCACAGAAGGAAGCTTAGGCCTGCAGAATGCCGCAGCCTCAATTACCAGCGGGTGCAGCGGGGGAGCACGGAGACACAGTATCTTGTGTCACCATGCGCCCCCACCGGGTGCACGGATTTTGTAAAGCCCTGGTGAAACATGTTGGCGGTCACGACACCACGTGAGTGACGCTTCCGACGTCAAGGATGACCCAGCCCGCATGTTTGCACATGCTCATTGCTCCCACTGAGGACATCGGGTACCATCTTGGATAAGGCACCATGCTGCCAATTCTACAGTATCCAGACCGGATGAGCAATCCAGGAAATGGGTCTATCTACCACCAATGGTCAGGTGAGCGGACCTGTCCGTCAGTAATCTGTTTACAGCGCTGGTGCACTTTATATCCACTACATATATTTGTGAATGAATGATCTGGTGTATACCAGTCCTCTTCGCTTTACATAAGCAACATAAGGAAACCCCCCGCAACAAGGTGCTTACTTCCAGAGACTCTACATCTGTTGATCTATCTAGTCATACTACCAACTTATACTTTTATCCAACTAGAGGAACTTTTACACCTCTCAAAGATTATACTCAGATTTATCTGGCAACTTAACTTTGCCACTTTTGAGCTGATCATGGGGATTAGAGTTAAATTACCTGTGCATATTTTTGTTCTATAATGGCAATTATTCCCTATATACCGGCATTTCAGTTAGATTTATTATGGAACGTGTGTGACTTTTGTATGCATGTGCAGGAGCGCCATCCAAGACAACTTTGTCTTAACATAACTGAGGTGAAGGTGGTGGGGGAATTTACCCAGACGTTTGTATTTGCATAATGAATTTTGAAGAAAGATCCCATGACAAAGCTGCATGCATGGCCCTAGCATAACTTCCTTTAGGGGCTCTTAGCCCCAACAATTTTTTTAATGCGTTACTTGGATCGCACCGGTTTAGGCGAGTTATTTGCACACAATTTTAGTTTCTCACGAACTTGAAGGCAAAAAAATTAAATAAAATTCTTTGCAAAGAATCGTCAATGCGTTCACTAAAGTTGATAATCACTTTGTACAGTAAACATGCTATACAGTATGTCATTATTAAAATACACCACATAGTGACCTTTTACTGAACAATTTTACACAACTTGATCCCATCTTTTATTTGGTTTTGATATACCCGATGTTCAAACCTATAAACCGTACCCAGCGCTAGTCAATTTGTACTAGGGTTCCTTTAGTACAGTTTTATGCCGCATCTACACAATAAAAACAAAATAAAAAAAAAAAAAACCCACACACACCAGGTACAGAAGAGTAAAACACCTCCCCTTTAACAGACACATAATGCTAAGCCCTGAAACCAAATAGCTGAAGGCTGTGAACAGCCAACAAAAAAGTGGTCTGACAAGATCTCTTGCCACCTTCAGGTATAGAGCACAAAAGTATGCAACATGCATTGTAAAGCCTGCAATCTGTGTTCAGAACAATAAACGGCATCCTACTTAATGGAGGCCTATTCACACACGATACATGCGTTTGTGCATTGCAGTGTTATTAAATGCTAAATGGTACCCCAATGCACCTCGCCAGCAGATGCATGTTACAGCAAAATGCTTAGGTGCACTGCCAAATTTGTTACATGCATCTCTTGATAGGCAACCCATTAACGCAACACGCCAACGTGCAGCATGACATGTGTGCATTAAAGTCAAAACACACAGAGCTGTGGTATACTTTTTTTAAAGGACTGAAAAAAAAAAGCCTTGTCGTGACGAGAAGTGTGAAGTTGACCCCTTTCTTTTGTTATAAAATCAGCACACAATTTCTTTCGAAACATTTTTCGGCACACTGCTCAGAAGGTTGCCCTGCTATAGAAAAAAATAAATACTCAAAACACTAAACTGAAATGTATATTAAACCAGAGAAAAAAGGACACAAACACTAAAACTAAATATAATGGCACCAATGCCACACAGAGATACCAACAGGTGGCATTATATCATATTAACCCTCATAATAAAGCGTGACATGCCACTCATAATTCAAAGCTTTGGGCATCCTACTCTATAACTTAAAGATCGAAAATACTTGGATCCCTACAGGTGCGCAAGCACAGTGAGACTGGGGCGCCGTCAGGACGTTGCCCCAGAACAATACATCCCGCCCACATTTGTCTATAAGGAGAGGTAGTTAAATAAATGCATTTTATTTGCAGGGGAAAAAAATAAAAAATACCAATTATTTTAGCAGATTGCGGGTACAATCTCAGGCTTTTTTCTTTTTTTCTTGAAAAACCCATGGTGTGTGAAACACACCCAAAAACTCCACCTGGTGCCAAAAAAAGTGCACACAGAGAGTGACACAAAACACGCAACGGGTGTTTAAACTGTCCTCCACTAGGAAGGACCTTACCCTGATCCCCCGGGGCGTTAGCCTCCAGACGGGGACTGAGGTACTTCACATGGTCCATCTGGCCAAAACCAGATGGACCCCGTTCTCTTGAGGGTCTGCCGAAACAGACCCACCCAAGTACTTGGTGGGGCTCCCCCGAAGGGAGACCCCATGAGAGCAGGGGAACTAAGCCAGAAGGCCATGTCCACCCCCTCCCAAGACGTTCAGGGCAGGCCCGAGGACCTACGCCCTACTAAATCACACTGTGACAAAACGTGTAGACAACCCAAAAAAAAAAAAAAAAAAGAAGGAGGACATAAAAGTGACGCACATGGGGGTAAAGAAAGTGGGGAGAAGGAAGATGGGAGAAGTGAAAGTGACCATTGTGCAATACGATGGCCGGCCCTACGGCCAGGAATTAAAAATTCCTTTGGTCCTAGCCAAAAGGCTCGGCCCGAGAGGCAGGTGTGAAAAAAAAAGTGTGTGGTGAAGTGACCAAGGTGCCAATACTCGAAGTGCCCCTCAACACTTGTGCAAGCATGGCACCCCTGGACTGCCACTCCAGGGGCACAATCACCACAGGCTTTTCTCTCAATCCTGACCAACAAAGCCCCCTTCCCCACCAGGAACAGGAGCTCTGGAAGCTCAGGGAGAGAGCCCCGGTGGATGTGCTCCCCCCGCTGCTTCCTTTACTCCCACCCAATTATATTCAGGAGATACTAGCCAAAATCCTGACACCCCTTAACAGTAGGGGGGGGGGTCGACGTTCTCTCCCGAAAAACTGGCAGGGTTAGGAACTGCATGAAATCTAGGCCAGAAGGCCAGGGACCCAGCCCTCCGCCAAGACCCAGTGGTTCTCCATCAGGAAGCTACTGCCATTACGCCGAAAGGGTTTTGCATATGCTACCACCATCCATTACCACCTCGCCGTGAACTAGGGATGGTTAGCAAAGCGCCACCTCTTGGCAACTGATAAGAATCAATACCACACTTGATCTTAGCCAAAAGGCAGAGAAGCGGCTACTGCAGACTCAGGATACCAGCCTGCTCATACCTCACAGACCAACAAAAAAGACCAATGAACTACGAGGATGCTCACCAGCACCCTTGCAGCTTATTGAGCGCCACAATGGCTCACAATACTTGTAGGTATTAACTCGCAAGAAACCGTTATTGAATGATGCGGCCACATAGGCAGAACCCCAGCACAGCTGCACCATTTTCAAGTTGTGACAGCGGGTGCGGAGAGAGGATCCCTTGCCTGCTGTCGGCAAGGGAGGAGGGAAGACACTGCAGATGCTGGAACAGGTTACATATTCCATCCTAAAAACAGGTGTAACAATGTTCCAAAGATGAACTTGCCCTTTAATTACAGGAGCCTGGTGGAAAATGGTTGGCCAACTGGTGACTGTAGCCTATCTGATGCAGTCAATGTTCTGGTATTCTGGCAGCCGTGGGAGCAGCAGCTGTCAGAATACAATAACTGGCAGGGGAGATTCCTCTATCTAAGCTATTTTGTGTAAACAAGAAAATCTTAATGTGTATGGCTAGCTGCGCTTTCTGTTTACGTAAACCTGTTGGCAGAGTCATACTTGATTACTAAATAACAACATTGTTTTACTGTCTTGTAGAACATGAATAATCTACATTTAGGATATATACTGTGTACAGACAAAAGTCATAACTCAAAGACAAAAAAATGCAATCTCCTATATACACTTTGTTAAAAAGCTAAAGGTTTCATTCACATGGCTTATGTTTGAAAGTTTACGCTATCGCATAAAATGCCTGACACTTTTCCATACCCGGGGAGCCACAGGTGCCACAAAGTCTACCAAATAAAATTGATGGCTTTATGTACCCACACACTTATAAGCGCTGATGTTTCTTCACGACAGTGACATATTTTCCGAATGTGAAATTTCCACGTTCAGATAATACAATGGACACACATGCACGGGTAAACAAAACACCAATGCAGGAAAGGAACAGTGTTTACAAGAGTAAGGCCGCATACAGCCATTCACTTGTATGGCATGCTGTACATGCCACATGCATCTCCCTGGGCACAAAAAAATAAAAAAAACTTTCAGAAATTTACACTAGGCGCATAAAACACCAACAAAAAAGTAATTTACATTAACCTATAAAGTGTATGTCTATAGCCAAAACATTCAATTGTTTTATTGAGGTCTGTAAAACCTCTCTTTTCTATTTGTCCTGGTAACCTGCCATTAGACTTGACGTGATAAATCCTTGAAGTGTTTGTTAACCTAAAAAGAGAATGAATCCTGTTCCTTTAAAGCAGGTTATACAGCACAGTGCTTGTGCTATGTAATGTGGCCCCTTGTATAAACTAAAATAGCTGGCTGATCCTGTACTCACCGTGTAAACTGAACAGTTTATCATGGCTGCTGAGCCCCGACACCGTGGTCAGTTTACGTGTTTCCTTCAGCCACTGCCGTCTGCAGCTCTCGTCTTTCCCTCTGTCCTCCTCTCCCTGCTTTCCTGTCAGCTCTCACTAGTGATGCTCGGCTCCTTTCCCCACTGCGACAAAACGATGTTTATACCATCCCCATTGTCCTAACAACAGGTGTTCCAATGTCTGTGCTATAAATAAAAAAAAAGGAAGCAATTTCTACCCAATTTCACAGCACCTCCTGGCGCTCATGCGACTCTTCGGCTCTCACCTCCCCGGCTGACGTCAGCGGGAGTTCTTTGCCCCACCCACTGGAGCTGTCAGATGGGGAGAGGAGAGAGCCGAGAAGTCAAGTGCCGAGAAACCGGGTAGAAATTGCTTATTTTTTTTTTTAGAAAGCACAGACATTAGGATACCTGTTCTTATATGACAATGGGGATGGTATAAACATAACATTGTTTTGTAGCAGAAGGCTAAGAAAAAGCCTTCTGTGTGCAGAAGCCCCCCTTGTACTTACCTGAGCCACCTCTCAATCCAGTGATGTGCAAGAGTTCCTTGGCCAGCCAGTACTCTCCCTCCTGACTGGCTAACTGACTGACAGTGGCGGAAGCCAATGTTTGTGTCTCAGCCAATCAGAAGAGAGGGGGCAGGGCCCAATTGCAGCTCTATGTCTGAATGGACACAGAGCTGCGGCTTGGCAGCCCCCAATAGCAAGCTGCTTGCTGTGGGGGCACTCAACGGGATGAAGAGGCCAGGAGTGCCGAATAGGGACCCATGAAAAGGAGGATCTGGGCTGCTCTGTGCAAAACCACTGCATAGATCATGCAAGTATGACTTTTTTTTATTTAAAAATAATAAACAAGACTTTATCACTTTAAGCTTAAAAGGGGTTGTAAACCCTCTTTTTCACCTTAATGCATCCTCCGCATTGAGGTGAAAAAACGTCACTGATCGCCCCCCCCCCCCCCCTCCTGACCGCTCTGTTTTACTTACCCGAGCCCCATAATTCCCACGCCAAAGACGCGCTCTTCCCCTCTGCCCATTGTGCCTGCTCTTGATTGATAGCAATGCAGCCATTGGCTCCCGTTGCTGTCAGTCAAATCCAATGACACGGACGCGTGTCCAGCATTCTGCATCTATGGATGCAAATGCTTAACGTGGGAGCGTGCCTGCCAACGTAACCCCCCCCCCCCCCCTCCAAGCACTTCTTCTATGGTGGGTTATAACATGCGTGGGAGGGGGGGGGGGGCATTTGGTTGGAGGAGCAACCAACGCCGCCGGGGGGGGGGGGGGGCCTCATAAGTCGAGGATCGGGGCCAATCTGTGCAAAACGAATAGCACAGTGGGGGTAAGCATGCCATTTTTTTTATTACATAGGTTATTAGATTGAACACTTTCAGAAATCTACCCATAGGCATACAAGTCCACTTGTTATGAGAAAAAAAAAATGTAATATATATATATATATATATATAATTAGACATCTACTCCTTTCCTAGACAGGCTGGACACTCCAAACTAATACATATTGACAGAAATAAGTGGTCTGTACGCAGGAAAAAGGCTCATCTGACCAAAAGCCAATACGGATTCTATAAAAAGGACAAGAAGACGTCTTTGAAGATCAGTCTGAAGTGTTAATATGCACAACAAGGGACAGAAAAAGAAATGGGTTTCTCTCCACTTGCAATACACAGCAATCAGCAAAAATGCCAGATACCTTTGTACTCGGAGCATGTACAGTGCTAAAAGGTTCAGTGAACCCTAAGGGCTCCTGGTGTACTGACTGTAGTTAGAAGCAGATTGGAAAAAGGTTTTATATAAGTGACCAAGAAACCTAATACAGCTATAATAAGTTAAGGTGAAAATTGGCTAAAGGGGACAGGGCAAAAAAGTTTGCTTTCTTCCAAAGGTCAATACATCTCCCCCAATATAGAAACAACAGAACTAAGAAAATCAATGTGTCAGCTTAGATTTTGCCTTCCTGAAACTGCAATTTTACCAAAACGTACGCCATTCATCACTGGCTACACTCTTTGTTTTGGATAGAGAAGAGAGAAGAACATCTATCCGATTTTTTTTATTTTTTTGCCATCTGTGTCCCATGGGGGAGATTATTCTTTACTTCCTGTGCTAGACACACACACACACACACACACACACACACACACACACACACACACACGACTGGACTAGATATCCCCTATTAAAAGAAAATGTAACTAAATGATTAGACTTCCCATCACTTTGTCATGCTGGCAATTATCACAAGACAAATAGAGGGGTGAATATCCCCCAGTGGAAAAAGCAATAAAAACCTGACAGAGGCCCAAACTGTTCCCTAATTTACCCAAAAAAATGGAATGCACAGTATTTTTTTCTAGGCTGAGTTAACATATATGCAAATGTAATGCGTTTTTTAAATGCATATGATTCGCTTAACATGTGGAACAAACCCGCTTTCAATGGAGCCAGTTCACACATGTCCAGGACAGCCGTGGTCCATTTATGAAAACGATCCTGTTGGGTCCAGTTTAGGCATGAATTCAAGTAAATATTCACACCTGAACCGGTGAACAAAACCGCACCAGACTACAAACCGCAGCCAGACATGTGTGAACCTAGCCTTAGCTTGTATATTATCAATTGATAATACCAATTACATTGGCTGGGAAGGGATTAAATATCTAGGGCGATCAAAGGATTAAATGTGTGCCTAAACAGTGTTTATATGTGTACAGTGTGCTGCTTTTACTAAGGGATGTGATTGGTTTTTATTCCCTTCGCAGAGTAACAAAATCCATCACATCCTCACTGACAGGACAGAGCTCTGCATTGTTTACATAAGCAGAGCTCCCTTCTTTGTCTCTCCTCGATGATCAACGGGTGCCAGCGGACATCTGTTGGCCAGCACTCGCTGATCAGCTTCTGCTGTGACTAATCGCAGCAGAAGCAGCGTGTGCCCCCTACCCAGAAGTGCAAAATCACCTATATACACACACACACACACACACACACACAGGCGGTCGGCAAGCGGTTAAACACACTTACATTTCCCAAAATATGCAGCAAGATTCTACCTTTTGTCAACAGCTAAGCCCTCATCTGCTACTGTTGATGTATGCAGGGGGCAGCAACACGTGACTGTGGCAGGGATGACAGGTGACAGTCTTTGGTGTTTGAACTGTAACTGACAGCCTCACTTCTTTCTGTGTGTTGAGTTAGAGGCAAGATGGTGGCACCCAAAAGGGGGAAATCACCAGATCTCTGCAGACATTAGATCAGGTTTTTATTTGTAGCCAACATTCAGGTGAGTTTTTATTATAAGCTGAATCATTTACATTTGGCAGCATTTCCATCAAACTGGACATACACACAGATTTAAGTTGATTAAAAAGGCAAAAAAATTATTAAAAAAAATGGATATAGGACAGTCCTAGTTCTACTCTAAACAGCATGGATGGATGAAATCTCCTGCTGTGGTTATTTGTACTCTGACAGCTGGCAATGAATGCTGCAAACATCAGAACAGTGCCTTTATCCGTTTGGACACAGGTACTGTTTCGCCGTCAATTTTCTGCCCAGCTCCTTTGTTTTTTTCAATGGAAGGATGTCAGACTTGAGGATGCAGACATAGCCACCCTCATCAGCCGCAATTAATTTTTATGTATGGCCAGCTTTAGGGCCATTTCACAAGTACGGATCCCGTTAGGATCCGTACCTTTCTTATCTGCTAGCTCAGCTGGGATCGCTTAGTTGATCCCCGCTGAGCCGACAGATGACAGGGCGGTCCCCTCACGCTGTGCAGGGACCGCTCTGTCAGATCGCTGCTCTCCTTTATGGGGGGGGGGGGGGGGGGAAATCGAATGAACACAGTCTGTCCGTGTTCATCCAATCCGCAGACGGATGAAAGAAAAAAAAAATAGGACTTTGTACTCTGCTTAGAGTGCAATGTAATGCAGCAAATCTTGTGCGTTTCCTGCATCGCATTAGTGTGAACCAATACTAAAAAGGACATCCTTCTGCAGAACTGGTCAGTGATAAAGAAGAACTGAAGAAAGTAATCTAAAGCAAGATATATACACAATTTAAAAAGAAAAGAAAAGAACAGAACAGAACATAAGGACTTGAATCTACTATAAGGGAAGACTCCTCAAAATAGAGTGAAGGCCCGTACACACGATTGAATATTCAGACAACAACTGTGTGACGGATGTGTTTTGTCAGAAAATCTGACAGTCTGTATGCTCGGTCGGACAATTGTTGTTGGAATTTCTGACAACAAATGTTGCTCTCAAATTGTCCAACAACAAATGTGTTCCGTCGGATTATCCGATCGTGTGTACAGAAGTCCGGACTAAAAGCCAAAGTACAAACACACATGCTCCGAACCAATGCTAACCATCAGACAACATTAACAGAAATTGCTGGGCGGCGCTAAAGAGCAGAAAAAACTGTTTTGTGAATGTTGGATGAAAAGATTCTGTCGTCTGTATGCAGAACAAGTTTACAACCGACGCCCTTCGGACAAAAATCCACGGATTTGTCCGATGGAAATCCGATCGTGCGTACGAGGCTTTACTGATAAGTGTAACCCAGGATTTCCCAAATCATCTTCCAGGACAACACAGGAGGGAATGAATGAAAATGTACCAGATTAGGAAGGGACACAGCCAGCAGAACTGTCCTCCCACAGGACTGATCATACTGTACGTATGGTGGCCCAGACATAAATATCCAAACGGCACACGAGTTAAACTGCAGAGAAAAGTCCATGCCATGACGGATATATACAAACAGTTCATCGCAATGTAAACCTCTATAGAACTATACTTCCAGCCCAATTAGAACATACAGATCCTGGAAGCAGCTTGGAAAAGAAGCACCACAGACGGAAACCACGCCATCTACAACTAAACAAAGAAATACCACAAAGAAATTTTCCTAGCTAAAAAAAATTTTTTTTCCAAGATCATTACCAATGCCCTAAACCGTCCTCGCGAACTCTTAAAGTTGGTTAGTCAGTCCATGAACCCAGCCTGTCTTGAAGCCCCCAATTCTGATACCCAAGAATTCTGCAATGAATTATCGGACCATTTCGTGAACAAAATTGAAAGGATCTGCGTAAGAATTCTGCAAAACAGTATTCCCCTCAACCCCCTCAGCAGTCCCCAGCCCAATACCCACAGGAATCAGGCCCAAGTAACAATGTTTACTCTAAAACCCGTCTCCCTGGATGCCACTAAAAATATCATCGGCACTCTGCGAAATAGCACAGCGCCCAACGATATTATCCCCACCAAACTGCTGAAGGAATGTGCCGATATTTTGGCACCACCCATCAAGCAGCTGATTAACCAGTCATTCAGGGAAGGCATAGTGCCCTCCCTGTTGAAACAAGGGATAATCAAACAAATCTTAAAGAAACCCAGCCTTGACCCCAAAGACTCTGAACATCGTCATCCCATAACAGGCCTGAACGTTTTCTCCAAGGTTATGGAGAATGTGGTGGTACAACAGCTGCAACAGCATTTAGACACCCATAATTTGCTCGATCCTTATCGATCGGGTTTCCGTCCAGGGTACGGGACGGAAACAGCATTGCTCAAAATATGGGATGATGCTCTTGAGGCCGCAGACGAAAGAGAACCTTGTCTTCTAGTACTGTTGGACCTTAGCGCAGCTTTTGATACGGTTGACCACAAACTATTGCTAATTCGGCTAGCTGAAGTAGCAAAAATCGCGGAATGTGACACCCTGGTTCTCCTCCTTTTTGGAAAACCGATCACAAGTAGTGAAACTGGGACCATTCACTTCTGAAAAACGCACGGTGTCATGCAGAGTCCCTCAAGGATCACCTCTGTCGCCGGTGCTGTTTAATATCTATCCTCGCCCTCTTTTTTAAATGATCAGCAGCCAAAAGCTGCTCTACCATTCCTATACGGATGACACACAATTGTATTTTCGCATTTGCAACAAAAAGGATCACCATCTCAATCTAGAGAAATGTCTCTCTTTGATAGAGAACTGGATGACAAAGAGTTATCTTAAACTCAACGGCTCAGAAACAGAACTTCTTATGTTTCACGCCAATCGGAAGAATCAACTGGCAACAACCTGGACACCTCCGCCCATTCTAGGAAAAATCATCACCCCTAGCACCAAAGTCAAAAGTCTCGGGGTCTTCTTTGACATCTACATGACAATGGATGCACAAATAGGGTCAGTAGTCAGCGGATCGCACCATCTTCTACGCTTATTACGCAGACTAATCCCATTTATTCCTAAAGAAGACATAGCAGTCGTGGTGGGAACAATTGTTAACTCCAGGCTGGACTATGCAAATGCCCTCTATCTCGGACTCCCAAAGTACCAAATCACGCACCTGCAGGTCGTTCAGAACACGGCCGCGCGTCTGGTGGCTGGAGAAAAACCATGGGAATCAATCTCCCCATCACTGAGAAGCCTTCACTGGCTACCAGTGAAAGACAGAATCACTTTCAAAGCACTCTAACGCATATATGTATTTGGGGAAATGCCCCCCAATACCTATGCGACAAAATAAAAGCCTACAACCCCAATCGCGCTCTGCGATCCTCCAACCAAAATTTACTCCAAATCCCCAAAACCAGATACAAGTCCAAAGCAGAAAGAAGATTTGCTGTCCAAGGCCCTCGACTTTGGAACACTTTGCCAACCTCCATTCGGTTGGAGGAGAACCACTTGGCCTTTAGTAGAAAGATCAAAACCCACCTCTTCTGAGCTCAAGGGAGAAGTGCTCAAACGAGCGCCCAGAGGCGATTCAGTTCGCATGTGTAGCGCTATATAAAATTACTCACTCAGATTCTAGTATACTATAGACCTGAGAGTTATGTATGTAGTGCAACTTTAGTATAAACTACAGAACACCACCGCTGAAAAAAAAAAAAAAAACCAACCCCCACACACAGCGGAGTGTAAGCAAAGTTATAATGTCTCATTGTAATAAGAGTGTGCTGAATGAGTTCTGTGCTATGGTGGAGATAGATGCAGCTTCTACAGGCTTTTGAGCTCTCATTTTTTTCTGCCTGGAAACTCCCCTCCATGTTAGCCAATGTGTCAATGCACACTATGGCTCTTTCAGAAGTTTACAGGCATCTGCTCTTACAGGCAGGAAAAAAATAAAAATAAATCCCAAACTTGTGTTTGAGAGGAGCTTTCAAGCAGAAAATATGCCCAAAAAAAAAAAAAAACGATTAGGTTTCAAAAATAAATAAATTAAAAGTGCAAAATGAGCACAAAAAAAAATAAAAATAAAAAAAACACACAAGCTTTTAGGCAGAGATATTAAAGGTGGGAAAGGTTCTGACTTTTTTATCACAAGAAATCTGACATTTTATATGCACTGTATAGCCATATACCCAAACCACCATACATCTGAAGCAAGGTAACAGGACTAACAAGACGAACAGGAAGAGGGTGAGCCAATCCAGACATGACTGGAAACGGTCAAGCAACAAAACAAAAACTGCCTGAAGTGTGTCTCCAATCCAGCACTATGGACTGCAGTTATGGGTGCATGAAACAGTGCCGACAGGATTTGCTGCAGGTCACCACATGCACTAAACTGCATTGCCATCTTATACACACACACACACACACCATTGTCACTTTAAGGTGAGACATTCACAGTGGTTCCTTGCAATCACGTCTCTCCTGTGCCCGGCTGATGCAGTACGGGGAGGGGGGGGCGAGATTCCCCCCCCCCCCAGACGTCAGCCAATACGCAAGGCGGCGAGTGAGAGTTTCGGCCGGTCATGTGATCGTGAAATCTGGTAAAGGAGGCATTTTTTAATAAAGCACACAGACAGGAGCACTTGCTATTAGGACACAAAGGGGCCTATATAAAGTTAACAGTTATGAGTGTAGCAGAAGCGTAGGGGGCGGGCACTGACACAGGGGCAGACAGGCAGGGAGGGGGACAGGGGAGCACTGACAGGTGGGCTGTGGATGATGGAGGTACAAACTGGCCACGGTGCCAGGGCTCAACAAAAGAGGGGGGGGGGAGAAGTGTAGAATACGGCAGGATAAGCCAGGTATTTCAGGTGATAGAATTTTATGCCTGAATTTGCACTTTAACCAGACCCAAAAAATGCACAGGGCCCTTTGCAAAACCACACCGTGGCCACTCTGGACATGTGTCAACCAGCTACATGGAGAGTCGGTCACATTCAGGTTATGCAAATTGTATGTGGTTAAAAAACACAATCGCATATATGTGAACCCAGCCAAAATCAACAGCTCATTTCTACTTCCTCATTAGAATTCTATTTTTCATTACATTAAAATAGAACTAAAAAAGGGAAAAAAACTTTTTCTTGAACTTTATTTTGGAGAGAGGGGTTAGAACACCTGCCAGGCTTTTATTGCCGTCTGTGTCTCCGTTAGTGGATTCACCCTCCCCATTTGTCCTGTTTACCATTAAAAAATTCCTTGGGGGCTCCAAAGGATGCCCTTATTTTGCAAGGATTTCCACTCACTGCCTGTTTTGGCTATGGGAGAAAAAGGTGAAGGGAAATCTGCTCAATGGGATTAGGAGGACAAAAATAAAATGATGGGATGATTACCCTCTCTCACTGTATCCAAAATGGAAAAAGTAAATAAAAAAATTCTTTAGGAAAAACAAGTATCTGCTCTATAATAGTAGCATTGGGAAAGAAGGGGACAAAAGCCTAGGGCACCAAAATGGTCAGAATGACCATGAGGTAACTTGTAAGGATATGATAGAAAGAAGAGAGTTGCTAATGGAGCTAATGGTTCCAGGATTGTATGCATCCAATCAAGTCTGCATACCAGTTTTAGATCAGGGACTAAGACCCCCTTTCACACTGAGGATTTTTTCCAGGCGGTACAGCGCTAAAAATAGCGCTGCTATACCACCTGAAAAACTCCTTCACTGCCTACTCAATATGAAAGCCTGAGGGCTTTCACACTGAGGTAAGGCGCTGGCGGGAGAGAAAAAAAATCTCCTGTCAGCAGCATCTTTGGAGCAGTGAGGGGAGCGGCATGTATACCGCTCCTTCACATTTAAAACAATGGGAAACCGCGGCAATACCGCCCACAATGCGCCTCTGCAGAGGCGCATTGTGGGCGGTATTAACCCTTTATCGGCCGCTAGCAGGGGTTAATACCGCACCGCAAGCGGCCGATTGCCGTGGCAATCCCGGCGGTATAGTGCCGCTATTTTTAGCAGCACTATACCACCACTGCGGCTCCCACTCAAATGTGAAAGGGGCCTAAAGCTGGCTGGGAAAAAAAAAAAAAAACACCACACCTGGGAGGTGGATGGAGGAATCCCTTTTTCTAGCAATTTGGGGCATGCCCTGGTTGCTAAAATCGCAAGGTCATCTGGTGATGTCACTAGGTGGCCCTGCCCCTTGGATAATTTAGCGGCAGCCAAGAAGCGGAGCGGTCAGTTGCAAGAAAAAGTATGTGAACCCTTTTGGAATGATATGGATTTCTGCACAAATTGGTCATAAAATGTGATCTGATCATTTATGTCACAACAATAGAAAAATCACAGTCTGCTTAAACTAATAACACACAAAGAATTAAATGTTACCATGTTTTTATTGAACACACCATGTAAACATTCACAGTGCATGTGGAAAAAGTATGTGAACCCTTGGATTTAATAACTGGTTGAACCTCCTTTGGCAGCAAAAACTTCAAACGTTTCCTGTAGTTGCAGATCAGCCGTGCACAACGGTCAGGAGTAATTCTTAACCATTCCTCTTTACAGAACTGTTTCAGTTCAGCAAAATTCTTGGGATGTCTGGTGTGAATCGCTTTATTGAGGTCATGCCACAGCATCTCAATTGGGTTGAGGTCAGGACTCTGACTGGGCCACTCCAGAAGGCGTATTTTCTTCTGTTTAAGTCATTCTGTTGATTTACTTCTATGCTTTGGGCTGTTGTCCTGTTGCAACACCCATCTTCTGTTGAGCTTCAGCTGGTGGGCAGATGGCCTTAAAGCGGGGGTTCACCCTATTAAAAAAAAAAAAAAAAAAAAAAAAAAAAATTTTTATTCTACCATTACATTCGGCATCGTAGCGCGAGCTACAGTATGCCGGTCTTACATTTTTTATCCCCGTACTCACTGTGCTATGGATCATTGAAGATTCCGGGGAATGGGCGTTCCTATGGTGAGAGAAGGTGATTGACGGCCGGCCCTGGCACGTCACGCTTCTCCGGAAATAGCCGAAATAGGCTTGGCTCTTCACGGCGCCTGCGCATAGCCTGTGCGCAGGTGCCGTGAAGAGCCGAGACCTACTCCGGCTGTCTTCGGGGAGCGTGACGTGCCAGAGCCGGCCGTCAATCATCCTCCCTCTCCATAGGCACGCCCATTCCCCGCGGGAGTCGGAATCTTCAATGATCCATAGCACAGTGTGTACGGGGATTAAAAATTTAAGACCGGCATACTGTAGCTCGCGCTACGATGCCGAATTTAATGCTATAATGATGTTAAGGAGGGTGAACCACCGCTTTAAGTTCTCCTGCAAAATGTCTTGATAAACTTGGGAATTCATTTTTCCTTCGATGATGGCAATCCGTCCAGGCCCTGATGCAGCCCCAAACCATGATGCCCCCACCACCATACTTCACAGTTGGGATGAGGTTTTGATGTTGGTGTGCTGTGCCTCTTTCTCCACACATAGTGTTGTGTGTTTCTTCCAAACAACTCAACTTTGGTTTCATCTATCCACAGAATATTTTGCCAGTACTGCTGTGGACCATAAATGTGCTCTTGTGCAAACTGTAATGTGCAGCAATGTTTTTTTTGGACAGCAGTGGCTTCCTCCCGTGAAATCCATTCTTGTTTAGTGTTTTACATATCGTAGATTCGCCAACAGGGATGTTAGCATATGCCAGAGTCTTTAGCTGACACTCTAGGACAGGGTTTCTCAACTCCAGTCCTCGAGGCGCCCCAACAGGTCATGTTTTCAGGCTTTCCATTTTTTTGCACAGGTGATTTGATCAGTTTCACTGCCTTAGTAATTACCACAGCCATTTCATCTCAGGGAAATCCTGAAAACATGACCTGTTGGGGCGCCTCGAGGACTGGAGTTGAGAAACACTGCTCTAGGATTCTTCTTCACCTCATTGAGCAGTCTGCTCTGTGCTCTTGCAGTCATCTTTACAGGATGGCTGCTCCTAGGGAGAGTAACAGCAGTTATAGACAATTTGTCTTACCGTGGACCGATGAACAGCAAGGCTTTTGGAGATACTTTTAGAACTCTTTCCAGCTTTATGCAAGTCAACAATTCTTAATCATCGGTCTTCTGAGAGCTCTTTTGTGTGAGGCATCATTCACATCAGGCAATGCTTCTTGTGAAAAGCAAACCCAGAACTGGTTTGTGTTTTTTTATAGGGCAGGGCAGCTGTAACCAACACCTCCATTCTCATCTCTTTGATTGGACTCCAGTTGGCTGACGCCTCACTCCAATTAGCTCCTGGAGATGTCATTAGTCTAGGGGCAGGGATCCTCAAAACTACGGCCCTCCAGCTGTTGCGGAACTACACATCCCATGAGGCATTGTAACACACCGACATTCACAGACATGACGGGAATTGTAGTTCCTTAACAACTGGAGGGCCGTAGTTTTAAGACCCATGGTCTAGGGATTCACATATTTTTCCACCTGCACTGGTAATGTTTACATGGTGTGTTCAATAAAAACATGGTAACATTTGTGTTATTAGTTTAAGCAGACTGCGATTGTCTATTGTTGTGACTTAGGGCTCTTTCACACGTCCGCTCAGTTTTTTAGATCATTTTTTTTTTCATCAGTTGATCCGTTTTTTCATCCGTTTTTCAACCGTTCCGTTTTTTTGACGGAAGAAAAATAGGGTTTTCTTCCGTTCAAAAAAACTGAGCTTAACGGAGACGGATGTTAACGGACGTTAGCGGATGCTCATCCGCTAACGGACGCTAACCCATAGGAAAGCATTGCAGTCCGTTAACGGACGTCCAAAAAACGGACGAACGGAACGGACGTGTGAAAGAGCCCTTAGATGAAGATCAGATCACATTTTATGACCAATTTGTGCAGAAATCCATATCATTTCAAAAGGGTTCACATACTTTTTCTTCAACTGTATTTTATTTCCCCGAACCTAGCTGACAGCTGATGACTCATTGGTTGTTAAGGAGCGGGTGGCTGCGGGTGGCTGCCACGTCCTTAACAACTATGACAGCTACTGGTTAAGAATGCTGGCGGCCACTAGTTTATTTTTGTGAATTCACTTAAACACCGTTTTATGCTGTATTTTCTAAGCGTTTTTGCAGTAAATACAGCATAAAGCAACAGTGAACTGATATTTTCAGAATCGCATGTGGTATACCGCATGCAATATTGCTTTTGTAAATGGAGCCCATAGTTTTCGGACAACGGAATTTAAAAGGTTTTCCTACTAGTTAAAATCAACAGAAGTCTAACAAATCGACAGTTGCCAAACAGGGATGGCCACACACCGAGCAAAATTTGGCTGGTCCCTGCTGACCTGGTTAAATTTCATCCATCTATGGCCGCCTATAGAGCTCTTGCACACAAAAAAAAAAAAAAAAAAAAGCCTTTTTTTACTAATCCGAATATAGGTGCACTGATGTCTAAGGCACATGTTCATACTAAAAATGTGTAGTCTGCTCCATTGAAGCATTGTTAGCAACATCTTGGCAACAAGGCAGAATGGGATGATGCCATCTCAGTTTTTTGGTCAGACTTCAGGAAATGCGTAAAAGGCCTTCACCTAAGGTAAGGGCATTCATTTTGGTCCAAGCTGCATAGGTGCCCCTTACATGCATAGGCAGTTTTTGGAATAGGTCAGGCATGTCCAAAGTTCGGCCTGAGTTCCGGTTTCGGACGGCCCGCCTGGTCATTTTGACATGCATGCCTTTTGTGGCCTCCAACGAATCCCCGAGCGCCGGGGCCAAAAGAAATACATGCTGGCTGCCTTGGAGGAGGCGGGACGAGCGAAGTGCATACAGCAGTACTTCCTGTTTACACTGCGACCTGTGTTAAAGGAAGTCCCGGCTCCTGTGCTTCCATTGGACGACTGTTCTGTCTATCACAGGAGGCGGGACTTTCAATGAAAGAGGCCACCGATAAAACAGGAAATTCTACTGTATGTCTGTCGGCGCTCGTCCCGCCTCCTCCAATGCTGCAGATGAATGAATCCGGCTGCAATAGTGAGTCTGCATTCATGGCAAGGAGGGTGCTGCATTCAGGGCACTTGTGAGGCTGTATTGATGGGTAGTGACCCTTATTTTGATTCACAGTTCTTTATTTAACCACTTCCGGACCGCCGCATGTACATATATGTCGGCAGAATGGCATGGACAGGCACATTGGCGTACCTGTACGTCCCTGCCTAGACGTGGGTCGGGGGTCCGATCGGGACCACCCCCGGTACATGCAGCGGTTCCCGTGGCTTCAGGAGCAATCCGGGACGAGGGCGCGGCTATTCGTTTCTAGCCGCCCCCTCGCGATCGCTCCCCAGGGCAGAAGAACGGGGAGAGCCGTATGTAAACACGGCTTCCCCGTGCTTCACTGTGGCGGCTGCATCGATCGAGTGATCCCTTTTATAGGGAGACTCGATCGATGACGTCAAACCTACAGCCACACCCCCCACACTAGGTGAACCCTAACTCCTACAGCGCCCCCTGTGGTTAACTCCCAAACAGCAACTGTCATTTTCACAATAAACAATGCAATTTAAATGCATTTTTTGCTGTGAAAATGACAATGGTCCCAAAAATGTGTCAAAATTGTCCGAAGTGTCCGCCATAATGTCGCAGTCACGAGAGAAGAAAAAAAAAAAAAAAAAAAAAAAAAACCACACTATCCCCTATTTTGTAAACGCTATAAATTTGGCGCAAACCAATCGATAAACGCTTATTGCGATTTTTTTTACCAAAAATAGGTAGAAGAATACGTATCGGCCTAAACTGAGGAAAAAAAAATGTATATATGTTTTTGGGGGATATTTATTATAGCAAAAAGTCAAAAATATTGCATTTTTTTTTTCAAAATTGTCGCTCTATTTTTGTTTATAGCGCAAAAAATAAAAACCGCAGAGGTGATCAAATACCACTAAAAGAAAGCTCTATTTGTGGGGAAAAAAAGGACGCCAATTTTGTTTGGGAGCCACGTCGCACGACCGCGCAATTGTCTGTTAAAGCGATGCAGTGCCGAATTTTTGTTGGATGTCTGACCGTGTGTATGAGCCTTTAGACTGAATCGTAATGGTTCACAGAGTGTCAGGCAAAATGGTCGGCCCTCACGCATGTTCACTTAAAGCGGTTGTAAACCTTAAATTTGCACTTTTACCTACAGGTAAGCCTATAACAAGGCTTACCTGTAGGTAAAAAGAATATCTCCTAAACCTGTACGGTTTAGGAGATATTCCCCTCGCAATGCGGGCGGCGCATGCGCAGGGGGGATCCACGGCGGAAGATCCGGCAGCCGCCGGACCTTGCCGATTTTAAATCTCCCACGCGCATGCGCGGGAGTGACGTCATCGCCGCTCCAGCCAATCACAGCGCTGGAGCGGCGATACCCGGAAGACACGCCGGAGCAAGATGACATCTCGCTCGGCGTGAACCAGGTAAGTGTTCACCTCGTTTTGAGGTAAGTATTTCATAAATCAGCTATTATGCGGTGCATACTAGCTGATTATGCATTTTGCCTTGCAGGTAAAAAAAAAAAAACTAATTATATATGCGGTTTACAACCGCTTTAATATCAAATCTGGCCCTCTTTGAAAAAAAGTTTGGACACCCCTGGTATAGGTGAATTGACCCTTAAAAAAAATTAAAAAAATGTAACGTGCCACTGGCAGGTTCTCTCTGTGGTTGACACTTATGCAATGGCCTTGTGGGAGGGATAGGGGACATATTTCTACGGCAAATCTCACCAATGGCATTTCAAAGAAATACAAGAAGGCTGTTGATTCAAGACACTGGCACCTTTCCACTGGGTAAAATTAACCTTCAGTTGTAATTGTTTCATGTTATTATCTTGACTACTTTAGATGTCAGTGCAGATCTGCTACTAGGTATTGTGCATTTAGCTCCTGGCTTTTTACATCAGCTTGTTCATTTTTGGTTAAGATCAGTCTTGGTCAGAGCAGATGTTCCCATCCAATAGCAGCGTCTGCATGACAGGCGCTCATATTTCAGACAACATTCTGTTCAAGGCAAACCATTCCTGTCGAAAACAACCCTGCTGAAATAGGATCCAGCGATAAATATTTAAAGCCACAATAGTCACCATATGTGACGTTTAGCACAAGCTCATGTTCTGCCCAGCAGCCGCCATGCTTTACCTGTCAAAGAGCCACAAATTGCTATCATTTAAACTTCGGCAGCGGCAGGAACACAATACTACCCATAGAGAGACAATGGTGTCAGAATGTTATTAGATAAGTCTCTGAAATAAATCAAACTGGAAATAAAACCACCGGTGTGGTTAGCACAGAGAAGTGGCAATCTACACAGAGTTTGGACTAGTTAGAAGAATGGAATGAATGACGTCTAAGATTTACCAGCACAGCCATCTGCTGCTATTGATAAGACAAAGTGACAACGCCAAATGCCAATTTGGTCCACCCCAGCTTCTACAATATGGTCATTATATACAGCTGCCAATTAAAGCCACCCAAAAATGTAATATATTGAATTATACCAGCCCTTGGATATGGTGGCTGAATGCATGGTGATCCAGTCAGTAAATATTTTCCACCTTCTTTTAATGGACCAAGTTGTCCAGCAAGTGGCAGTTTGAGAGAAAACATTTACAGCGGACCTTCAGACATTTTTTCATCTTTCCATCCCATTAAATCTTTTTCCCTTGTTTTAACTTTGGGTGGAAAAAAATAATAATAAAATTCTGCCTGTAAATACCCAAGGCCCCATGCACACGAGACGCTGCTAAACTCGAGTTCAGAGGCATTTGGGCATTTTTTTCAACTGCCCCTGAACACATTTAATGTTATCCTATGTGTCCATGCACACGATCACGTTTTTTGGCGTTTCAAAGCAGTTGGGTTTAGGGCCATTTTTCCAAACCCAAAGTTTTGGGTTCAGAAGCTTTCAGCTTTTGCGTTTTAGACGCAAATTGCGGCAAAACGCGGCACAAATAGTTTGATTCTGAGCTTGGGGAGGGTCTACAGTGTTTTGGGGATAAACGCTGACAGCCGCAAATCGCGGTAAAACGCCGCAAATCGCGGCAAAACGCTGCGCAATTCACAGCAAAAACGGGCGTTTTAAATGCCGGTTTTTGCCTTTGAAAAGCTGAGATTAGAGGCGTTTGTAATAGCGTCTTGTGTGCATGGGGCCTTATACAACCCACTTTGTTTCTTGTCTGGTCATTTGCCTAGGCTTATGACTTCATAAACAGCCCTTTCTCACACTCTTGAGAGTTTGCCAGGAAGGGAGGGGAGAGTCATAAAAGGGCCAATGAGAGCTGCAGGGCTGGAGTTGTGCCTCTGTAAATCCAGGAAGTGAACAGACACCAGCTTTAGCTTCCCACAGTTAGAATGGTTGCAGCCAGACTCAGTGGAGAGAGATTTGCCAAATGTACTTGTATTTGGCAAGTACAGAATCGCAGTATATATAAAACAATATACAAGGTGGTTGGAGGGAAGCTTCAGAATAGCAAAGATGTTTTTATTACAAATTACGTGAGCAGACTGCAGTTCCTTTTAATTAAAAGTGATTCAAAATGAAAGATTTTTTTGTTTGTTTAATAACAAACATTACCTGCTCTGTACAGTTTTGAATCCTCTTCTTTTTGGGTCCCCTACCTGCGGTCCTTGCTCCTCCCCCTTCCAAGTGACCCCCCCCCCCATAGCAAGCCTCTTGCTATGGAGGCACTGCCGAGCCATGCTCTGTGTCCATTTACACACAGCCTGGCTTAGCCCCGTGCTCTCTCGTCATTGGTATACTGGCTGTGACTGACAGCAGCAGGGGGTAATACAGGTATTTTTTTCTCCTACTTCCTGGCATAGATCACCACAGTGATCGCGGTGACCTACGCCACTTCCTGCTCCAACACTGTCCTCCCCTGCCGTCTTCTGGGAAACACACAGGTCCCAGAAGACAGCAGGGACCAGTGAGGATGCACAGCACGAATCGCGCATGTGCAGTAGGGAACCAGGAAGTGAAGCCATGCGGCTTCACTTCCCCGATTCCCTCACAAGGATGGCGGCGGGGGCAGCCGAGAGCCGAGCGACTGATTGGCTTCCGCTGTCGACATCACGGGCACCCTGGACAGGTAAGGGTCCATGTATTAAAAGTCAACAGCTACAGTATTTGTAGCTGCTGGCATTTATTTTTTTTAGGCGGACCTTCCCTTTAAAATGGTCAGCTTTCATTTAAAATATTTATACCAAATGAAAAAAAAGCTGTTGCTACAATCAAAAATGCAAGTTAGGCTTACCGGTAACTTGTTTTCCAGTAGGCTTTCAGGACAGCACCTGAGAGATATCATGGCTCCTCCTCCACAGGAAACACCTCCACCAATCAAGTCTTTAAAAGGGAAGCCTCCCCTTCCACTCTCCAGTTGGTTGTAGAGACCTCCAGCCCCGGCTGCAACACATAAGTGACAGTTATTACATAGTATTACAGCAGAATCTTTACATAAGAAAAAACCAAGGGCGGGTTGCTGCTGTCCTGAAAGCCTACTGGAAAACAAGTTACCGGTAAGCCTAACTTGCATTTTCCCAAAACGGCTTTCAGGACAGCACCTGAGAGGACAGTCGAGACTTACCCCCTTAGGGTGGGACCACAGCCTGTAAGACTTTTCTCCCGAACGCCTGATCATCTGCCGTCATTAGATCAAGTCTGTAATGACGGGCAAAGGTAGACAAGCTTGACCAGGTGGCTGCTCTGCAGATCTGTTCGGGGGTGGCACCAGCTCTTTCTGCCCAACTTACCGCAGCTGCTCTAGTAGAGTGAGCTCTTAGATTCTCCGGACATTCTTGACCTGAGATTGAATAAGCATTTGAGATGGCCATCCTGAGCCATCTGGCAATGGATCCTTTTGACGCCTGCTTTCCTTTTTTATCACCGGAAAATAAAATAAACAAGGCATCTGAACGTCTATATGCTTTTGTGGTTTCCAAGTAACATAAAACAGCTCTCTTGACATCCAAGGTATGGAATTCTTCTTCCTTTCTTCCTTTTGGATTAGAGCAAAATGAAGGCAGTATAATTTCTTGAGACCGATTTTTGAACGAAGCAACTTTCGGTAAAAAACTTGGGTCTGGTTTTAACACAATTCTGTCCGAAAAAATTAAACAAAAAGGTTCTCTGACGGACAAGGCTTGTAACTCGCTGATCCTGCGAGCTGTAGTGACAGCCACTAAAAAAACGGTTTTTAACGTTAATAACTTAAGAGACGCTATATTCAAAGGTTCAAAAGGTTCCTTGGTCATGGCCTGTAAGACTACTGGCAAATCCCATGCGGGACAATCCTTTACCACTATCGGTCTGGACCTAACCAGGGCTTTAAAGAACCTTATTACTAATGGATCTGCTGAAACAGATCTTTCTAGGAATACCCCCAGCGCGGCTACTTGAACCTTCAGGGTGCTCACCGCTAACCCTTTGTCGGCTCCTTCCTGAAGAAATTCCAAGATAGAGGAAGTTTCTTCTACAAATCTGCCTGATACAGAGCACCATGTATTGAAAGTCTTCCAGACTTTGAAATAGATAGCCCTCGTGACCTGTTTCCTACTCGACAGGAGAGTTGCTATTAATCTGGCCGAAAACCCTTTTCTCCTGAGGAGTTGCTCCTCAGAAGCCAAGCCGTAAGACTTAGTTTTTTTATGTCTCGGTGAAACAGAGGACCTTGTAAAAGCAGGTCGTGTCTCAGAGGTAGATGCCAGAACGGTCTGATTTGCATCAGTAGAAGGGCAGAAAACCAAGGCCTTTTGGGCCAAAATGGGGTGATCAGGATTACTGTAGTATTTTCCCTCTTCATTTTTGCTATGACCTGCGGAATGAGCTGGAAAGGGGGAAAAGCATAACAAAGATGGAAATTCCAGCTGTGTGCTAGGGCGTCCGTCCCCGCAGCTGACTTGCTCCTGTCTAAGGAGAAGAACTGAGAGATCTGTGCATTCTCTTGATTCGCAAACAAATCTATCGCTGGCTGTCCCCACTTTTCTGTTATCAGACTGAACACTTCCGGGTTCAACTGCCAGTCCGCTTCCCGAATCAAATTTCTGCTTAAGAAGTCTGCCACGCAATTCAGGGTCCCCTTTAGATGGACTGCGGACAAGGATAGAGTATGGGACTCTGCCCACCTTAGGATCTTTCCGGCTAAGACCTGAAGCCCTTTGCTTCTGGTGCCCCCTTGTCTGTTGACATAGGCCACTGTTGTGGCATTGTCCGATAGGACCTGTAAATGTTGTCCTCCTACTTCTGAAGCGAAGGCCAGTAAAGCCAATTCTACCGCCTTTAATTCCCTCCAATTTGAGGAATTTCTCGCCTCTCCTGCGGACCATGACCCCTGGGTCCAACGACTGTTCATGTGGGCCCCCCACCCCCAGGAGCTGGCGTCTGTCGTTATCCTTACTTGGGATGGGAAGGACCACAACAGACCCACCGACAGTCTTTCCTGGTCTCTCCACCACCAGAGGCTCCTTTTCACCTTGGTGGGAATTTTTACCAGTAAGTCTAAGGACTTCTGATCGCGGTCCCAGACCTTTAATAAAAATTCCTGCAGCGGTCTGAAGTGGGTCCTGGCCCAGGGCACTGCAGGTATAGAGGAAGTCAGGGTTCCTAGGACTGACATAATCCTCCTGATGGAAATCTCCTGACTGCCTTGTAGAAGAGAAACCATCTCTATCACCTTTCTTTGCTTTTCTTCTGGGAGGAAAACTTTCTGCTCCACGGAATCTATCTGGAAGCCCAAAAATAGAACCTGCTGAGACGGAATCAGGCTCGATTTTTGGAGATTCAGGATCCACCCAATGTCTTCCAAGTGAGACCGGGCCCTGTCTAGATCCTTTTGAAGCCCCTCCCTGGACTGGGCAAAAAACAGCAGGTCGTCTAGATAAGGGACCACAGAGATCCCCTCTAGACGAAGAGGTGCCAGCGCTTCTGCCATCACCTTTGTAAATACCCTTGGGGATGACGACAGGCCAAAGGGAAGAGCCCTGAACTGTAGGTGAACTATTTTCTTTCCTTCCCTCAGAGCCAATCTCAAAAACTTTTGGGAGCTGGCCGCAATGGGAATGTGTAAGTAGGCATCTCGTAAGTCTATTGTTGCCATGAAGCAACCCCGACTTAGGAGGTTTCTTACGGAAAAGATGGAATCCATGCAAAATTTTCTGTACAACACTGACAGGTTTAGTTCCTTTAGGTTTAAGATAAGGCGGTACTTTCCTGATGGTTTTCTTATCAGAAAAACATGAGAATAGAACCCCTGAAAAAATTCCGCTTTTGGAACCGGCACAATTACCCTTTGGTCCAACAGCTCCTGAATTAGGGACTTCAAAGCCAGGGCCTTGGCGGGATCCCTTGGAACATTTGTTGCCAGAAATTTCTTCGGGGGTTCTTCCCTGAACTCTATCTCGTAACCCTTTTGAAGAAGGTCCAAGATAAACAGATTTGGGGTGCTGCCTCTCCACTGGGGGACAAACTCCTGAAGTCTTCCCCCTACCTGTAGCGGAGAGTCATTGCGGTTTCTCGGGGGCTGGAGGAGGACGGAGGAGCACTCCACCCCTACCGCGACCTCTTTGCGCCGGCCACTTCTTTTTGAACTGAGTCCTTTCTTCCTGTTGCCTTTGCAGACGAAAAAAACGTTTGCGGATCGGCGCCTTTTTAGGCTTGATCGGAAAGGACTTCTTTTTATCCGCCGTTCGGTCAAGGATAGATTCCAATTCTGGACCAAACAGTAGATCCCCTGCAAAAGGTAAACCACACAATTTATTTTTTGAGGCCGCATCTCCCGGCCAGGTCTTAAGCCACAAGGCTCTCCTGGCCGAATTGGTCAAAGATGCTGACCTTGCTGTCATACGGATAGATTCCGCTGAAGCATCGGCAATGTACGACACGGCTGCAAAAAGAGTATTAAAGGAGTCCAAGATCTCCTGTTTTGGGGAATCTGCTGAGATGTGCGCTTTTAACTGGTTTAACCAGTGTTCCAGATTTCTGGCCACACAAGTTGACGCCATAGCTGGTTTAAGATTGTTCATCACAGATTGCCAGTTTCTTTTAAGCAGTAGCTCTATCCTTTTGTCCATAGGCTCCTTTAGTAAGCCCATGTCTTCAAAGGCCAAGTCCGTAGATTTTGAAACCTGAGAAAAAGCTGCGTCCAACTTTGGGATTTTATTCCAGATGGCTTCTGGGTTTTCCTCAAAAGGGAACCTCCTTTTATGAGTCCCAGAAAAAAACGGCTTCTTCTCCGGTTCCACCCATTCCTTCTTAATCATCTCAGTGATTAATGAATGCACTGGGAACACCCGACCTTTGGTATCCCCTAACCCTGCATACATTCGGTCATGCAGGGAGAGCTCTTTCTTTTCTTCCTCTATCCCCAATGTTGCATGGATCACCTTAAAAAGGCCTGCAACTTCTTCCAGCGACAATTTATATTTTGAAGCAGGTTCTGCCTCATCCTCATTTTCAGAATCCGAATTTAGTGGGATTTCTTGAGAATCGTCCTGGCTTAAAGGGTTAAAGAGGTTATGCCTTTCACCCAGCGAAGGGTCTTGTGAAACTCCAGCCTGCTCCACAGGTCTGGCCTCCAGACTTGACCTAAAGGCCTGAAATGTGGTACGGAGTTCTTTCTTAAGGGTGGATATTAAGTCCCCACCCACGGAAGGAGCTTCTTTCAGCACCTCTTTAGTACAGTCTGCACAAAGAGTTTTACTCCAAGAATCACTGAGCTTCTCCTTGCAAACAGGGCATCGCTTCTTCACAATCTGAGCCGAGCCTTTTCCCTGTATCAACAGACAAGATAAAGCACGCACGCTCAAAAACAAAAATGACAGTAATAAGCTGACACCCAGGTGCACTAAGGAAACTTAGCAGTAATCCCCTGTGCCCTACAAGCCAAGACCATCACCACCATGGCACCCCTATGTAGGAAGATATATCCATAGAGACACCGACCAGACAGGGAAGTGGGAGGTGGGGAAAGGGGGAGATGGGTGAAGTAACCCCCCTAAGAGAGAGATAGCTAAAGGTAATGTAGGACACTCCCTTACCTTAGCCTTGCTGGTGCCTTGGCTTGCCCCCTTAGCTGCAGTATCCTCCTCCATTGCAGAGTATTGCAGCAGCGTGCAGTTGAATGAGGACACGGTTCCAGGATTCAAAAACGCCGCCGCGCCGACCCGGAACCGGAAGTCCCCTTTAAGGCACCAGGAGACCCTGCCTCCTCCCTCTGCGCCTGCGCCGGAAATGACGCTGCGCCGACCCGGAAGCGCTGCCACTTCCTGCATACAGGACGCGTCTGAGGCCCTCCTCTGACGCCGGAGCCTCTCGCCTTGCGATGGGGTTTCACGGACCCCGCTGCTCCGCCGGAAAAAACGGGCCGCAACTTCCGGGCGTACGGGCTCTCCCCGAGCACAGAAGAGGGAGAAGGAGCCCACGGACCGCCCTCACCAGGCAAGTGGGAGAGTCATTCTCCAAAAAAACAGTAAGGGTGAGAACCACACGTCTCCCAGGCAGCCCTGAGAGATATCATGGCCCCCACCGGAGGTGTTCCTCCAGCTGGAGGAAACACAAAAAACTGGAGAGTGGAAGGGGAGGCTTCCCTTTTAAAGACTTGATTGGTGGAGGTGTTTCCTGTGGAGGAGGAGCCATGATATCTCTCAGGTGCTGTCCTGAAAGCCGTTTTGGGAAAAAACAGTAAAACATATTCCGGAAAAATGCACTACAGACCTTTAACTAGTAGATGTGTACAGAATATTTTTTGGGGGAATAAGGATACAATTTAGCATCACTTTAACCATTTCCAGCCCGACCCATTTCCGATTGACGTCTGCAATGTGGCTCCATTATCCTGACTGGACGTCATATCAGCACACCGATCATCAGAGCAGACACCCCATTAGAGGAGGTACCCACCAAAATGCCAATCCATACCCACCAGCAACGCCTGTCAGTGCCCTTCACAGATGCCAATCAGTGCCATCTATTAGTGCCTTCTCATCAGTGAACGAAAAATCTAAATTTTATAACCATTTTTTCAAAAAGGTTGGTCTTTTTTTTAGTAAAAAATAAAAAACCCAGTGGTGATCAAATACAACCAAAAGAAAGCTCTGCTTGTGCGAAGAAAATGATAAAAATGTAGTTTGGGTAAAGTGTTACATGATCGCGCAAGTGTAAAAGCGCTGAAAATTGGCATGGGCATGAAAAAGGAAGGAGCCCTGTATTGAAGTGGTTACTGAGATGTAAAAAAATATTTAAATTAATTACTAAGAAAAGTAAAAACTCAACAAAAAGAAAAAAACAAAAAATGTAACATCTGTGTCACCTGACCTACACTATGTTTTACCTTAATCATAAATAAGCAGATCCCAGAAACAGTCCTCCATTCTAAATAGTCTTCTGAGGACCCCAAAACGAAACTACGTGCCCAGACTGGATCCCTTGGCCTTGTGGGTGCCCTTCCTAGGAGCTCCTGCAGGATCTCATTGGCGCCACCCCCCCCCCCCCCGGAGATTAGTCCAGCATCCCACCTGCAGAGTACCTTGAGGAAGAGGAGGAGGCCCTACCTACTCCTGTCCTAAATCCCATCCTTGGCATTGTGGTATGCAGGGGCCAAAGGGGGCACCCATTACCCACCCACAGCCCAGGAACAGGGGGGGTGGGAGGGGTAGTCACCCATTACCCACAGCCCAGGAACGGGGGGTGGGAGGGGTCGTCACCCATTACCCACAGCCCAGGAACGGGGAGGGGGGTGGGAGGGGACGTCACCCATTACCCACAGCCCAGGAACGGGGGGGGGGGGGGGGGGGGGTCGTCACCCATTACCAACAGCCCAGGAACGGGGGGGGGGTGGGAGGGGTCGTCACCCATTACCAACAGCCCAGGAACGGGGGGGGGGGGGGGGGTGGGAGGGGTCGTCACCCATTACCAACAGCCCAGGAACGGGGGGGGGGTGGGAGGGGTCGTCACCCATTACCAACAGCCCAGGAACGGGGGGGGGGTGGGAGGGGTCGTCACCCATTACCAACAGCCCAGGAACGGGGGTGGGGGTGGGAGGGGTCGTCACCCATTACCAACAGCCCAGGAACGGGGGGGGGGGGGGGGGGGGTCGTCACCCATTACCAACAGCCCAGGAACGGGGGGGGGGTGGGAGGGGTCGTCACCCATTACCAACAGCCCAGGAACGGGGGGGGGGTGGGAGGGGTCGTCACCCATTACCAACAGCCCAGGAACGGGGGTGGGGGTGGGAGGGGTCGTCACCCATTACCAACAGCCCAGGAACGGGGGTGGGTGGGAGGGGTCGTCACCCATTACCAATAGCCCAGGAACGGGGGTGGGTGGGAGGGGTCGTCACCCATTACCAATAGCCCAGGAACGGGGGGGGTGGGAGGGGTCGTCACCCATTACCAACAGCCCAGGAACGGGGGGGGTGGGAGGGGTCGTCACCCATTACCCACAGCCCAGGAACGGGGGGGGGGGTGGGAGGGGTCATCACCCACAGCCCAGGAACAGGGGGGGGGAGGGGTCGTCACCCATTACCCAGAGCCCAGGAATGGGGGGGGGGGGGTCTTCACCCATTACCTAGAGCCCAGGAACGGGGGGGGGGGGTCTTCACCCATTACCTAGAGCCCAGGAACGGGGGGGGGGGGGGGGTCGTCACCCATTACCCACCCAGAGCCCAGGAACAAGGGGGGGTGGGAGGGTGTCGTCACCCATTACCCACCCAGAGCCCAGGAACAAGGGAGGGGTCATCACCCATTACCCACCCAGAGCCCAGGAACAAGGGGGGGGGGGGGTCATCACCCATTACCCGCCCAGGAACAAGGGGGGATGGGAGAGGTCGTCACCAATCACCCACCCACAGCCCAGGAACGGGGGGCGGATGGGAGGGGTTGTCACCCATTACCCAGCCACAGCCCAGGAACAAGGGGAGGGGGGGGGGCACCATTCACCCACAACCCAGAAACGAGGGGGGGCACCTATCACCCACCCACAGCCCAGGAGCAGCAAGGGGAGGGGGATCCTATCACCCACCCACAGCCCAGGAGCAGCAAGGGGAGGGGGCACCTATCACCCACCCACAGCCCATGAACAAGGGAGCACCTTCCCCCACACACACACACATCCCAAGCAATGACTCCATACAATACCATGCAGAGATGTGAGGGTCACCGCTGTGCATCTCCCATATGAATGTCATTGTGTCTCACCATAAATCATGGCCAGCCCAGTCTCATGCAGAAAACGAGCCCGCCTGTGTTTGAAGAGCCATATGGTGAGGATAGTTAAGGTGAGCAGTAGGATGAATGTCAGCAGGCTCACACTGTCCTGTCTATGGCTCTCCTCAGCCTCCTTCTCTGTAGCGATCTCCTCCATGGCGCTGTCCTCAGCCCAGGTCCAGGGGATCCAAGGGATCAGTACATAGAGGAGGCGGTGCATTCTTTAATCTCCAAGCACCTTCTTCCCTCTCAGACCTACGCACACCACAATACCGGCTTATATCTATTGCTCAGCAGACACAGCACTCGTTATTCTTCCTCCTCCTCCTGCCGCCTCCCGCTGATGATGACAATTACACGGATCTCCAATGCGCAGAATCCCTTCTCTAACCTATTGCGACTGACACAGCTAAGCGAGCTGCACTGCACAGCACGAGACACAGCGGCTCCGCCCACCGACACGCCCCTAACGGGGGGGGGCAGGCGTGACTCTGAATGTGTAACCAGAAGAGCCCTAATCACAGGGGTACTATATAAGACCCCCATCATACATCTATCCATTGTTCTTCTTTTCACACACATCAAAATATGCTAGAATTTACTATGCGTTTTCTACCACTTTTTGTTTACATCCCCAAAACATTGGGCTAGATTCACGTAGTAGTTACGGCGGCGTATCAGTAGATATGCAGTCGTAACTCTGAATCTACGCCGTCGTAAATTTAAGCGTATTCTGGAAACCAGATACGCTTAAATTAGGCTAAGATACGAGCGGCGTAAGTCTCCTACGCCGTCGTATCTTAGGCTGCATTCACACTATAACGCAGCGTATTTTGCCGCGACAAATTGCGGCGTATTGTACCGCGATTTGTAAACTTTTTTTTTTTTTTTTACAAAACATTTAACATTGTTGTCTATGCCGAACGCCGAAAGCCGCCTGAAAAAAAGGGTACGGGACTTATTTTGAGCTTCAGGCGTACGGCGTTTCGGCCTTCGGCGTGGAGATGTGAACCATCTCCATAGACCTCAATGTTAAATCACCCCTCCAGCGGCGCGAGCGTCGGGCGTAAATACGCCAAGGTGTGAATGCAGCCTTAGGGTGCAATACTGACGGTGGCGTTTCCGTCGTTTTCGGCGTACAACATGCAAATTACCTAGATACGTCGATTCACAAATGTACGTACGCCCGGCGCTATTTTTTTACGTCGTTTACGTTAGGCTTTTTCGGCGTAAGGTTACTCCTGCTATTAGGAGGCGCAGCCAATGTTAAGTATGGACGTCGTTCCCGCTTCAAATTTTTTATTTTTTACGTTGTTTGCGTAAGTCGTTCGCGAATAGGGCTGGACGTAATTTACGTTCACGTCGAAAGCAATGACGATTTGCGGCGGAATTTAGAGCATGCTTACTGGGATTCTTTCACGAACGGCGCATGCGGGGTCACCATAATTTAAATAAAACACGCCCCCCTCATCATCATTTGAATTTGGCGCGCTTACACCTGCTTTGTGAATACAGAACTTGCCTCTCATACGATACGCTGCGCCGCCGCAAGATTTGGCGCAGCTACCTGAATCTAGCCCAGTATATATATATTTAAAGCAGAGGCCCTAGAGAATAAATTGATGGGTTATGCTATTTTTTTTATGTCACAGCGTTTTTTCAAACTCAATTTTTTTGGGGGAAAAAATCAAACTTGAATGCAAAAAAAAAATACATAACCCACATTTTTAATGTCGCGCCGAGTAAATAGATACCAAACATGTCATAGTGGCTGGGGGAAACAAGTATGCTGTCATGGGGGGGCGGCTTTGGTTGTAGGAGGTAGGTGCTTAGCAACACGTTACACCCTTAGGCTGGGTTCACACTATAGCAATGTCAGACATCACATGGGATTCGCACAGAATTGCTGTACAATCAAACGACTTTGATTCAGTCTCCGCAATGTAAACACGGAAGCGACGTCATGATGTCGCTTCCGGGTTTCTCGGCTGCCAATGGCGCCGGATTTAAAAAAGTACACAGTATTCAGAATCGCCGTTTTCGGCGATCTGAATACTTTGAAGTGCAAAGGAGGGATCGGGGGTCTTTTAGACAATTTAATATTATAAAAATAAATAAGAACATTTTTTTTTTAAAGCGCCCCCCTACCCGCGAGCTTGCGCAACAAGGAAAACGCATACGGAAGTCGCGCCCGCATATGAAAACGGTGTTCAAATCACACATGTGAGGTATCGCCGCAATCGTCAGAGCGAGAGCAATAATTCTAGCACTAGAACTCCTCTGTAACTCTAACCTGGTAACCGTAAAAAAAAGTAAAAAGCGTTGCCTATGGAGGTTTTGCAATTATAAAGCGTGGCATGCTTGGTATTTATTTACTCGGCGTAACATCATCTTTCACATTATGTAAAAAAAATTGGGTTAACTTTACTTTTTCATTTTTTTTTAATTCATGAAAGTAAATTTTTCCCAAAAAGTTGCGTTTAAAACACCGCCGCACAAATACCGTGTGACATAAAATATTGCAACAATCGCCATTTTATTCTCTAGATTCTCTGCTAAAAAATATATATATATATAATGTTTGGGGGTTCTAAGTAATTTTCGAGCAAAAAATACAGATTTTAACTTGTAAACACCAAATGTCAGAAATAGGCTTATGCATGAAAGGGTTAAACCCTAAGACCCCTTTCACACTGGGGCCGCCCACGCGTTAGTGCAGTGTCGGCACAAGGTCATCCAGCGCCCAGGGCAAAGATGCCAAACTGCGCACCTCTTTTCCCTTAGGGTTAGGGTCAGGGTGCCCCCCATCCCTGCAATAAACCATTGTGCCAGGGGCAGGCGGGACTTTCAATTAAAGAGGCCCGTCGAGAAAACAGGAATTTCTCCTGTTTGTCTGTTGGCGCTCGTCCCGCCCCCTCCCTGTCTCCTCTGCAGGCTGCACTGATAATAATGGTGGGTGCTGCATTCATGGCAATACAATTCATCCGCATCCAGCCATGGGTGTCCGTCCGCACAGTGGGGTAAGGGGGGGGGAGCTGCAGGCACTGTCAGGATGTCCCCCGACCCCCCCTCTCCTCTCTCATGTCGGGCTTGTCGGCAGCACGGGAGAAAATAAAACTTCCTGCTTCCCTCCCAATTGGCTACAACGGAGCTCCAATCAGAAACTAGTGGGGCATCATGGGAAATGTAGTCCCAGAGATAGGAGGTTCAATTAATGTCAGCAGGGAGACGGCTACAGTCCCTGCATGCACTCTGCTGGGGGGGGGGGAGAAAACCCAGAAACAAGCAGGTACTACAGGAAAAAGAAAGAGGACTGTGCTGGGGGAACTAATAGCCCCAGCACCACCAGATAGAGCCACGCTGTACCCACCCCACCAGAGAGAGAGAGCCACACTGTACCATACCACCAGAGAAAGATCAACACTGTACCGTACCACCAGAGAGAGCCATGCTGTGCCGTAACTACAGAAAGAGCGCCACGCTGTACCGTACCACCAGAGAGAGTGCCATGCTGCACCGCACCACCAGAGAGAGAGAGCCACGCTGCACCGCACCACCAGAGAGAGAGAGCCACGCTGCACTGCACCACCAGAGAGAGAGCCACGCTGCACTGCACCAGAGAGAGAGAGCCATGCTGCACTGCACCACCAGAGAGAGAGCCATGCTGCACCGCACCACCAGAGAGAGAGAGCCACGCTGCACTGCACCAGAGAGAGAGAGAGAGAGCCATGCTGCACCGCACCACCAGAGAGAGAGCCATGCTGCACCGCACCACCAGAGAGAGAGAGCCACGGTGCACCGCACCACCAGAGAGAGGGAGCCAAGCTGCACCACCAGAGAGAGAGCCATGCTGCACCGCACCACCAGAGAGAGAGAGCCACGCTGCACTGCACCAGAGAGAGAGAGAGAGCCATGCTGCACCGCACCACCAGAGAGAGAGCCATGCTGCACCGCACCACCAGAGAGAGAGAGCCACGGTGCACCGCACCACCAGAGAGAGAGAGCCACGGTGCACCGCACCACCAGAGAGAGAGCCACGTTGCACCGCACCACCAGAGAGAGCCACGCTGTACCGTACCACCAGAGATAGCGCCACACTGTACTGCACCACCAGAGAGAGCCACGCTGTACCGCACCACCAGAGAGAGAGAGAGCCACGCTGTACCACACCACCAGAGAGAGAGAGCCACGCTGTACCGCACCACCAGAGAGAGAGCCACGCTGTACCGCACCACCAGAGAGAGAGAGCCACGCTGTACCGCACCACCAGAGAGAAAGCCATGCTGTACCGCACCACCAGAGAGAGAGACACGCTGTACCGCACCACCAGAGAGAGAGCCACGCTGTACCGCACCACCAGAGAGAGCCACGCTGTACCGCACCACCAGAGAGAGAGAGACACGCTGTACCGCACCACCAGAGAGAGAGCCACGCTCTACCGCACCACCAGAGAGAGAGCCACGCTGTACCGCACCACCAGAGAGAGAGCCACGCTGTACCGCACCACCAGAGAGAGAGCCATGCTGTACCGCGCCACCAGAAAGAGAGTGCCATGCTGTCCAGGAGCACCAGAGAGAGTAGGTCAGTGTCACTGAGAAGTGTGGGCACAATAGGAGACAGACAGTACTAGAATTTTATGGACACAATAGGACTGGGACACTGTAATATAAAGGGGACTGCACTGTAAAAGGGCACTACAGTCCCCTTTATATTACAGTGTCCCTGCACATTACAGTGTGGAGGACCGACATCATCCACCCCGTGAATGTCTACTGACATCTCTGACACCCCCCTTCCCCCCGCCCCTGGAAAAGTTGGCTGCTCATTCTAAAATGCCCGGGCCTATTTTTCGTCCCAGTCCGGGCCTGCTTATCAGACACGACTGTATCTGGCAACCCATGTGTAGCAAACAGCCTCGTCAAAACTCTTATGATAGTGGCTGAGGTGGGGATGTAACTGATACAACTTCCAGACATTTTGAGAAGGAATCGACAACTATAAAAAAAATCTGTCCTTGAAAAGGCCCCGCAAAATCTATATGCAACCGAGACCAATGTGACACATCACTTCCCAGGGATGTACTGAGGCTTTAGGTAGAGCATGACAGGTGGATTGACATGGTACACAGTTCTGTACCCACTTCTCAATAACTTCATCCATTTTAGGCTACCAAGCATATCCTATGGTTAACGCTTTTATGTGGACTATTCCAGAATGTTCTTTGTGGAGAGCATGCAATACTTGAGCTTGTCCTGTCTTTGGAATTACCACTCTGTTTCCCCATAATAGGCAACCTTTATAGGCGAACAGTTTATGTTGGCGCACTAAAAATGGTTTGAACTTCTGTTCAACTTGTGATTTGGGCAATCCCCTCCACACCCAGTTGAGCACACGGGCCAGCACGGGACCTTAAGCAGTCATACCAGCAATGTCTCTAGCATGTAACGGAGGCTTTGGAATGGATTCCAACATGAGAACCTCAAGTACAGGAGGGACAAAAAAAATCAGGAGAAAACAAAGACAACCGGCTCAACCCATCAGTATGAGTGATATTCTTGCCAGGATGATATTCTAAATCACAGTCATAGGCATTCAGCATGAGTGACCAAGATCTGAGCATTCGTGGGGAAAGAATTTGAGGAGTGGGAGTGCTTCTGGTGAACAGACCCAGAAAAGGCTTATGGTCTTTTACAATGGTAAACCCCTACCCATACCAATAGCCATGAAACTCTTTTCCCCCAGAAACAATAGCTAAAGCTTCTTTGTCAATTTAAGCATAAATCCTCTGTCGTAGACAAGGTCCTTGAATAGAATGTGAAAAAAGAAAGAAAAAAGTGCGCTACCAAGTCGAACAATGTGATTAACATGTGTGAATGTTTAAATCCAAAAAAACTGACTGACACAAGAAAAAAAATTAACAAAAAAACATAAATGAATATAAGTGTCCTTATTCATATGTCAACCATGTGTTATAAATAGGTGAGTCCTTGCACAATGGCATTAATGTTCTGGCTCATATAAGGTATTGATCCTCCTTAAGATGACTGGATGGATGCAGAAAAAACAAATAGACTCAAAATCCCCACGTCTAAATGAAAAGGATGGCCGCTTACCAGATCCGTCGGACCCCTACAGGGATCAGAAAGGCTCAGAAACAAGGATATCCACGGCTGGATCAGGAACGATCAATCCAGGTCTCCTCCTCGGTAGGAAGTCCAGGGGCAGCTCTGCCGTTTTCTCCCAATAGTTGTTTCCATGGTATAGCAGCTTCACCAGATTGTGTGGGAACATGTAGGTTTAAAGTAAAAAGGATACTTCATAGTGCAGTAATTCATTAAAAAGTTAGGCCCGGATTCACAAAGCACGTATCGTGGGCGCATATTTACGCTGGGGGCATTTGCCGCTCCTATTGATTTTCTATGCACATATGCAAATGAGGGAGATACGCAGTTTCACGAACGTACGTGCGCCCGGCGCATAATATACGCGGTTTGCGTAAGTTGTATGTCCGGCGTAAAGTTATTCCCCATATATGAGGCGCAACCCATGCAAAGGTATGGACCAGGGAACACAGCCATCGTATTTTATGTCGTTTACGTAGTACGTGAATAGGGCTCAGCGTAGGTTACGTTCACATCGTAGGCAGTGATCCGTTGTATCTTAGGGAGTAGTTCCGATGTGATTCTGAGCATGCGCACTGGGATACGCCGTTCATTTTAAGTACTTGTATGGCACTCGGCCCATCATTTGCATGGGGTCACGCCTCATTAGCATGGCTCACTCCCACTTCCACCTACGACGGCTTACGCTGAGGGAACCCAGCGCAGTTTGGGAGGCAAGTGCTTTGAGAATTCGGTGCTTGCCTCTCTGCGCGACGTCGGCGTAGCGTATATTAGATACGCTACGCGGGCATAAATATGCGCCAATGTATGTGAATCTGAGCCTTACTCTTTATTCCACTCAAAGAAACAAAGAAAACTGACATCTAAAAAAACTGCACTTGTTACAAAGTTTCAAATTTTGGAAGTGTGTGCAACTCAAACCAGCATCAGCACAGGCCAATCAGCTGGGGGCGTGGTGACGTCAGCGAAACTCGCTCGCTGCATTTCTCCCGAATGGGCATCAACAGGGAAAGGAAGAGTAACTGTTTAATGAATTACTGCACTATGAAGTATCCTTTTTCCTTTAAACCTACACGTTCCCAAACAATCTGGTGAAGCTGCTATACCGTGGAAACAAATATTGGGAGGAAACAGCAGAGCTGTCCCTGGACTTCCTACCGAGGAGGAGACCTGGATTGATCGTTCCTGATCCAGCCGTGGATATCCTTGTTTCTGAACCTTTCTGATCCCTGTAGGGGTCCGACGGATCTGGTAAGCGGCCATCCTTTTCATTTAGACGTGGGGATTTCGAGTCTATATGTTTTTCCTGCATCCATCCAGTCATCTTAAGGAGGATCAATAACGTATATGAGCCAGAACATTAATGCCATTGGGCAAGGACTCACCTATTTATAACACATGGTTGACATATGAATAAGGACACTTATATTCATTTATGTTTTTTTGTTAAATTTTTGTTCTTGTGTCAGTCAGTTTTTTGGGATTTAAACATTCACACATGTTAATCACATTGTTCAACTTGGTAGCGCACTTTTTTCTTTCTTTTTTCACATATGGTTAAAGCCCAATATTAGGCTTTCTTGTATTTAGGTGCAGCACCGTCACTTTAATTGGTTCAATTTTTTCAAATATTTGCACTAGCACTTTGTCTCTAAGGGGATAGCGCGGATTGTCCTTACCACACATTATCATCCTTGAATAGAATGCAATAGGAGTCTCAACAGCAGTTTCTAAAACATGACTCAAAACAGTTCCATTACCATATGGAGAAGCTTCACTCATAAGAGTGAGTGTTTTTTGTAAATCATAGTGTACACGTACACTGTCAGAAGATAACAGCTGTTTTGCAGCATTGAAAGCTGTAGAATGAACGTCAGTCCACTTCCATGGAACATCTTTATCTGGTAAACGATGCAGGGGTTCAGCAACAGTGGCTTTGTCAGGCAGAAAAGAATGGTAAAAATTAAGTAACCCTAGGAAAGCTTGCAACTTTTGTTTGTTTGTTGGGACTGGAGCTTTATCGATGGCTTCAACCTTAGAATTAGTTGGATAAATTTCATGTTCATCAATTCTGTATCCAAGGAAACCCATGTTGTTTACCCCAAAAACACACTTTTTCCTAAACGTCTTTCAGGAAAGCACCTGAGAGGGTGGCTCCTCCCACTTGCCAACAGGAAACACAACTTCCACCGAACTTTAAAAGGAGGCTCCTTCCCACATGTTGCCAGTTTTTGTGTTTCCTCCTGCAGGAAACACCTAGTGGGGAGTCAGGAGCTTTCATGTGCTGTCCTAAGAGCTTAGGCTTCCTGCTCCACCCCTTTTCCCTACCTCAGAGAGCCCGTTCTTCCCATTCCTCAGAGATCTGCTGGATGGGCTCCTTCTCCCTCTTTGAGTGCTCGGGGAAAGCTGATTCTGACAGCGCACATAGTTGTTTTTTTGTTCAAGTTCGCCCACCTCTCTGAAATGCCACCGCCATCTTGGAACTGGCAGTTAGAGACTTTGTCCACCGGAAGTGAGGTATCCAGAAGAGGGGAGGCGGCCAGGGAGCAGCCGTGCATTGTCATTTCTGCCTGAAGAGCGCAGGGGGAGGAGGGAGGAACAGAGCTGGTGCATATATGCCAGTTCTGGTCTGGCACAGCGGCACTATTGGAGACCGGAACTGGCGTCCTAGCCACAAACAGCGCGGCAGCACCACGATGGAGTTGGTGGTGGCATCAAGTGGGACAGGCACCAGCAAGGCCCAGGTAAGGGTCAGATGTGTGTAATGCCCTACTTACTTTGGGGTCTCTCTCTATCTCTCTCTAGTATCCCCCCCAGTGGCAAGGGCCTGTCTGGGCACATGAGGCGTCTATGATTTCTCACTGGGCATCTGTGGTGAGCATATTGGAAAGATTGAGGTTGACTGGGATAGTTTTTCGTCTTGTGATCCTTTTTTTGTCATGGTAGGCCAAGAGCTCTCACCCGGAGTGCAAAAGGAAGTGCCCTTCATACAAAGAAAAACTACCTGAATAAAAAAATAATCTGGAAGAAGAGACTGGGGGTTATTTACGAAAGGCTAATGCACTTTGCACTACAAGTGCAAACTACAAGTGCAAAGTGCACTTGAAATTTCACTGAAAGTGCACTTGGAAGTGCAGTCGCTGTAAATCTGAGGGGTAAATCTGAAATGAGGGAAAGCTCTGCTAATTTAATCATCCAATCATGTGCCACCTAAAATGCTGTTTTTTTTTTCCTTGCATGTCCCCCTCGGGCCTACAGCGACTGCACTTCCAAGTACACTTTCAGTGCAATTTCAAGTGCACTTTGCACTTGTAGTTTGCACTTGTAGTGCAAAGTGGATTTGCCTTTTCGTAAATAACTCCCACTATGTCAAATATCTATTGACTCTCTAGTTAAAGAGGAAGCTTCTCCCGCATGCAGCGATTTGATTGCATCAGTTAAAAAAAAACTGGATGCCACCATTCAATCGTTTCGCTCTTCACTGGCAAATCCATCCTTAAGTCAACCATCTACCTCACAATCCTCTCAGGGCTCACTATTAGTCCCGGCGGTGGAGGGTGAAGTAGGTCCTCATACCCAAGAGGGACTTTCCCCCTCTCATTCTAAGGAATCAGATGAGGAGGAGGAAGGAAAGGAAAATACGCCTTCTAAATACAAACTGTCTTTAGAATAAGTAGATGGCCTGTTAAAGGCAATTTAAACTACTTTGGGCTTAGAAGAAGAGATAAAAGAATTGTCTCTGCGTGACAGGATGTACGCAGATCTCAGTAAACCTAAAAATCATACTTTTCCAGTACACTCAGTAATTTTTGAGGCCATTAAGAAGGAATGGCCTGACCCAGAAAGAAAATCTTTTTTCCCTAAGGCCCATAAAAGGTGTTTTCCATTTAATGAAGACCCAGGGGCGCTTTGGAATAAAGTTCCAAAACTTGATGCAGCTTTCTTCCAGGTTTCAAGGTCAACTGACCTGGCATTCAAGGATATGGGAGTGTTAAGAGATCCCATCGACAAAAGTATGGATCAACAACTTAAAAGAGCTTGGCAATCCATCATGGGCAATCTTAAACCAGCCATTTAGCATTGGCTATCTTCTCTCCAAACCTCCTGGGATTCCATGTCCAGATTCTATCGGACAACGCCACTACCATAGCCTACCTGAACAAACAGGGAGGCACGAGAAGCTGTCAGAAAATACCCTGGAGTGGGCAGAAAACCATTTGCTGTCCTTGTCTGCAGTCCATCTTAAAGGCACACTAAACAAATTGGCAGATTTTTTGAGCAGGCAGAAAATTCAGGAGGCAGATTGGAGCTTCAATCCAGAGATTTTTGCATTGATCAACAGGACCTGGGGCCATCCACAAGTGGAACTGTTTGTATCAAAGGAAAACACACAGCTCCCTCATTTCTTTTCCCTTCACAGAGACGACCGTTCTCAGGGGATAGACGCCTTGGCAGACCTTTGGAATTTTCACCTGGGGGCTGCTTTTCCCCCATTTCAACTAATTCTGTTAGTATTGAGAAAATACAGAAGGAAAGAGTGTCGGTAATCCTGATTACTCCATTTTGGCCAAAGAGAGCTTGGTTTTCCACCATTCTGCAAATGGCAGTCAATTTGGCAGCTTCCTCTCAGACAGGATTTGCTTCTACAGGGTCCAGTGTATTACCAGGTTAAGTCTCACTGCCTGGTATCTGAGGAGCAGCTATTAAGGGACAAGGGTTTGTCAGAACCTTTAATAACAACTTTACTTTCCAGTAAGAAGAAGGTAACTAGAACTATTTACACCAAGGTTTGTAACGTCTACAATTCTTGGTTTTGTTCAGCTAATAGAACTGTAGAAGACACTGTGGAAAACATTGTCTCAGTATTGGAATTCTTACTAAATGGTACAGACAAGGGTCTTGCAGTCAGCACTCTTAGGCCCTGAACACACAATCAGTCCAAACTGATGAAAACGGACTGAAGGCTGAAGTCTGATGGTCTGATGGTCTGATGTGCCTACACACCATCAGTTCAAAATCCGATCGAGTCCAACACGGTGATGTAAAACACAACGACGTGCTGAAAAAAACGAAGTTCAATGCTTCCAAGCATGCGTCGACTTGATTCTGAGCATGCGCGGGTTTTGAACCCATGCTTTTGCGTACTAACCATCGGTTTTGACCGATCGGTCATCAGTCCGTCAGTCCGATTTTAAAGCAAGTTCTAAAACTTTGGACTGAAGGACAAAAGTCTGATGGGCCATACACACGGTAGGTTTGGACTGATGAAACTGAACTTCAGTCCGTTTTCATCAGTTTGGACTGATCGTGTGTACAAGGCCTTAAAGTGCATGTGGCCGCATTGGGGGTTTTCCTGGAGAGACTAATTTCTTCGGAATCTTTGGTCACAAGATTTTTTAAGGCACTTACCAGATCTAGACCAGCTCCAGCTAAGCATTTTCCCAAATGGGATCTGTCAGTGGTTCTGCAAGCCCTCACACAGGAACCGCTTGAACCACTACAAACAATTTGACTTTCAAGACTGTATTTCTTTTTTTTTAAAGTGTAAATTTTATTGTACATGTTCACAGCATAACACAGGAGCTTAATACAGTACACATTTTCATATCTCATGGAACATAAGGAGTCACAGCGTCATTAAAGTACATCATGTACACAGTATTCGCTAAGGATATTCCTTGTACTCATTTCCTTTTTTTCACAACCTATCCCTGTCAACCTTAACAAGGGATGAACCAAAACTGATACCGACAGCGCAAAAAAAAAAAAAAAAGAAAAAAAAAAAAAAAAAAGGGGGGGGGGGGGAAAAAAACCCTCCTTTTATTATTATTCTGGTATTAGCAATGAGGGGGAGAAGGGCTATCCCCTCCTGTATCCCCTAGGACCGTGTTCTATCTAATCCGGCCTCCAGTCAGTCAGCCAATTCCCACATTATGAGTTTTGGCCCACAAATCACATCATACTCTTAAACTTCTACATCTCCCGAGACCTTCTCAATCCATCCCGCCCACACCTTCTCAAATTTTTTCGGGCAGCCTCTAGCCGCGTATGTCAGCTTGTACATTGGCAGTGCGTTATTCACTATTTTCCTCCAACTCTGCAGAGACGGGGGGGATGGTTTTCGCCAGTTCATGGCCAGAGCCTTTTTAGCGTAACAGAACAGTATTCTTAACAGTGTTTTCTTTGATACAGATAATTCCTCCTCCTCCAGGTCACCTAACAGGCACCTAGCTGGGGAGTATATATTAGGTAGTTCCAGGGTAGCCTCCAGGAATGTCAATACATCCTTCCAGAACCCCTCCACTCGGGGGCACGTCCAGACCATATGGAAGAAATCTCCCTCCGCCGCCTGGCAGCGGGGGCACTCAGGTGAATCCCCTCTACCCATTTTGTGTAGCCGCTTGGGAGTGTAATACACTCTGTGTAGATAGTTAAATTGTGTAATTTTGTCCCTGGCCGAGATCATCGAGGGCACCAGCGACTCAAGGGCTTCAGCCCACGACTCGTCAGTGATCGAAGGTATGTCCGCTTGCCATTGCGCCCTAACTCTCTCCATTCTAGGAGAGGAGGACGTCAACAGCATAAAATAGTATCTAGAGATCAACTGGGAGTGATCCCCATCTGTAAGCAATTTCTCCATTTTGGAAGGGGAGAGCGCCACCACCCCCCCCCGTATTGTGCCGTTACGGCATGCCGCAGCTGCAGGTATCGGAAAAAGAAAGTGTTAGGGAGCCCGTACTCCGTTTTTAGATCTATAAAACTCCTGAATACCCCGTTCCTGAACAGTTGATGGGCATATTTGACCCCGTACTTTGCCCAGCAGGATCCGTCCGGTACCTTGGCTATTTCTTTAAGTCGGGGATTATGCCACAGGGGGGCGTTGGGGGAGGCCTCCAGACTAGTACCCCCTACCCTAGCGTTACAGGCGTGGAATATTTTATATGACATTTTCAGTATATCCCCTCCCTTCGCTGGGTAAGGGCCATTTCTATATAGAACATTAATCAGTCCCTCAAACGAGTGAACCATAGCCGCCTGAGTGGCCACCGATGCATTATATAGGTTCGGGAACCCCCACCAGTGCACGTGCGTTAGCTGAGCTGCAAGATAATAACAATGCAGATTTGGCATGGCCAATCCTCCCTCCCTTATTGGCAGATAAAGTGTGTCCAGGGATACCCTTGCGGGTTTAAGTCCCCATAGAAAGGAGGTTAGCATTGTATTTATTTCTGTAAACCATCTTTTAGGGATATAGATCGGGGCATGCCAGAACAGGTACAGAAACCTAGGCAAATAAATCATTTTAACTATATTAATTTTCCCTAGGAGGCCCAACGGTAGTTTAGCCCATGTTTTTAGGCTTTCCTTCAGGCGTAACTTCATAGGGGTCAGATTATTATTCATATAAGCACTGCATGGCAGCTGGACCTCCACTCCCAGATAGCGGAATTTGGACACCACTTTTAGTGGGACATCTGGGGGTAACCTCAGGGTGTCATCAGAGTTGAAGGGGAACACAATAGATTTGTTCCAGTTCACCTTGAAACCTGAGAAGTTCCCAAAGTCTGAGATTAATTTTAGAGCGCTGGTTAGTGATCCCTCTGCTTCCGCTAGATAAAGGAGCATATCGTCCGCGTAAAGGGAAGTCTTTTCCTCCAGTTCATTAACCATACATCCCCTTACATTTACATCTGCTCTTATCTGTGCTGCCAACGGTTCTATCGCCAGAGCGAACAACAGGGGTGACAATGGGCACCCCTGCCGCGTGCCCCTGGCGATCGGGAACGAGTCCGTGATGGCGTTGTTAACTCTAAGCCTAGCCCGTGGGTCAGCATATAGAATTTGGACCCACCTCGTGAACCTGGGGCCGAACCCCAGCCGCCCAAGGACTGCTATAAGGTAAGACCATTCAATGGAATCAAACGCTTTATGCGTATCCAAAGATACCACTACCCTATTATCCGGTGTGGGTCCCTCCGCCTGCAGGATAGTGAAAAGACGGCGCAGGTTAATTGCGGTCGACCTCTCAGGTATGAAACCTGTCTGGTCCTGATGAATAATGGTTGCAATCTTGGGATTTAGACGTTTAGCCAGTAATTTAGCAAGGATCTTAGCATCCACGTTAATTAGTGATATTGGTCTATAGGATTCGCATAGATCATGGTCCTTGTGCGGCTTAGGGATTAATACTATAAGTGCCTCCCTCATGGATTCAGGGAGTACCCCCCCCCGATAGGCGTCCATATACATTTTGAGCAATTGCGGTGCCAGGCTGTCAGCATATGTACTATACCACTCAGCCGGAAATCCATCCATTCCCGGAGTCTTATTCGAGTTCAGGGAATGTATGGCCGACACTACCTCCTCCACCGTAATGGGGAGATCAAGTTCCGACGCCGCCTCCCCAGGGAGTTCCAGGAGGGGTATCGGAGCCAGGAATGCCTGTACCTCCTCCCCACCATAGTCCACCTTTGAGGCGTATAATTCTGAGTAAAAATCTACAAATGCTTTAGCTATATCCTCCTGTGACGTGCATATCTGCATCCGGGCATTATATATACGAGGGATAGATGTTGGTGCCTGTTGCGAATGGGCCAGGTAGGCCAGCAATCTGCTGTTTTTATCTCCAAATTCGAAGATACGTTGTGCTTGGTATAGCAATTTTTTCTGCGTCTTTTCCACAAGCACCAAGTCTAACTGCCGTATACTCTCTCTCCACTTCATATGCATATCCGGGGTAGGATTATCTATGTATGCCACTTCGGCTTCTGTAGCCAACTGTTCTGATTCTCTAACTCTCCACTCCCTGTCGGATTGGAACCGTTTGACCTCCCCCTTAATTACTCCTCTAAGTGTGGCCTTGAACGCATCCCATGTAACCCCTACTGGGGCCTCCCCTCTATTTTCCACCCAGAAGTTATTAATGGACGTGGCAGTGGACCGTTCAAAGCACTCCTCCTTGAGCCACAGGGGGCTCAGCCTCCATATTGTGTACCCACGGGGCCTCTCCATATCCAGGGTGAGCATTAGTGGGGAATGGTCCGAAATAGCCCTTGGCAAGTACTGTACATCTACCACTCTTGGGAGAAGTGCCTTAGATACAAAGCACATATCTATTCTGGATAGGGTATTAAACGTGGCAGAAAAGCAAGAGTAGGTTCGGGCATCAGGGTGCTTCCATCTCCAGGCCTCCTCTAGGTCGTACTGTGCCACACAAGCTTCTAGAGGTGAACTCCTCATTGCCGCCATCCCAAATCTATCCCTATCCGGGGACATAACTGCGTTTAAGTCCCCCGCTAAGATAATAGGCCCTTCCGCCACCTGCAGCACTTCCGTCATCACATCTTCCCAGACCTCCCCCTTAAACGGGGGTGGAATATATACTGCTACGAATGTGTAGGGTTGGTTATTGATAGTCACTACTAGGATCACATATCTCCCAAAAGGGTCCAGTTTTACCGTTTTAGTTACACACAGGAGGGACTTAGCTACGAGGACCGAGACCCCCCTGGCGTAAGAGGAGTATGTTGCATGAAATGCTTTACCAATAAAGGCTCTATGTAACGCCAGTGTCTTGGAACCCACCAGATGGGATTCCTGCAAAAATACGACCTGCGGTTTATGTCTCATGATATATTTAAATACCAGGGACCGTTTGATTTTTGAGTTGAGCCCCCGCACATTCCAAGACAACAACTTAAGTGACTGCGTCATGGGTCTTACTGGTAAATTGGCGCAGAGTGTTGTGTATTTTGGAGTGAAGGGCTCCCCCTCCCCCCCCACATACCAGCAAACATTTCCTTGCAGTGCCAACCTCAAGCTCAGTAGAGTATGGTAATAGATATAACCGAGGCATGTATATACAGTCCACATAATAATTTTAGATCCCTCCAAGAACCTTGTAGAGCTCGGATTCTTATGCATTGGAGGCATGGGGGAAAGATAAATCAAAAACAAGAAAAACAAAAAGTGGTCGGTTAAAAAAGAGAAAGAAAAAAAACCCCAAACTGTTCCAGGTCCACAACCTAGGATTCCTGGATCCATACCCCCCTCCCTGCCTGTAGCCCCAAACATCCCACAGGCTTTTCCCCCAAACAACATGTCACAAAAAGTCGTCCCTAAATGGGGGTCAGCTTCCCTCACCAGCCGGTTCGGAAAGTCTAGGGACAAGTACGTGGTTTCTCACAGAGCGTTAATCCGGGCCGTGGGTAGCTTTGGGTGTACAGGAGTCTTTCAACAGTACTTGGAACCTGAAGGACCCAGGGAGCCAGAGACGGTCATTCAGCAACTAGCAGTAACAGGGGTGTTGAGAGTGTATCTTTGCAAATTACTACAGTCATTAGTTCCTGGGGGGTCCCCCCCAGGTTCTCCATATATAGTATCAGCTAATCAGCGAGGTACATGTCTACCTTAACCGTGTCCCAAGGATTCCAACCAGCGATTTGCTTCCCTAGGGGACAGGAAGAACTGCGTTTGGCTCTTGTGCGCCACTCTAAGCTTGGCCGGGTATAGCATACTGTACGGCAGGTTGCGTTCTCTCAGGCGTTGCTTCACGCTTTGAAATGCCGCTCGCTGCTTCTGCGTTGCTGCTGAAAAATCCGGGAAAATAGTAATACGGTTGCCATTAAACATTAGCTCAGGCATGTTGCGGGCCTTGCGCAGGATAAGTTCCTTATCTCTAAAATATAGGAATCGAGCCAGCATGGGCCTAGGAAACCTGCCCGGCGGGGGCGCCCTCAGAGGGATCCTATGTGCCCTTTCAATGGCAAATAAGTGAGAGAAGTCCGCTTCACCAAAGGTCTGTTTAAGCCAGGCTAGCAGGAATTCCTCTGTATTTTTCCCCTCGGACCCCTCCGGGAAGCCAAGGAACCTGAGGTTATTCCTTCTCAGTCTGTCTTCAATGTCCCCCAACTTGGCCTCCTGGGACTTGTGGTCCGCCGCCATATCTCTCACCTGCACCACGAGGGGGTTAACCAGATCCTCCACCGATCCTATGCGCTGCTCCGCATGTGTAACCCTCTGCCTGACCTTCTGCACATCATCTTTCAGTATAGTGAAGTCCACTCTGATAGCGTCCACCTGGGAGGACAGGGCGGCATGGCAGCTTTTTATGGTGTCCATTATTTCCATCAGCGTCGGTTGTCCAGGCTGTGCGCCGGAACCCCCCTCCTCCCCATCCGGGTGAGGAGACGCCGCAGGTGAAGCCAGAGGGTCAGGTAGGCTCGGCCACTCACTATCTTCCTCCGCTCCCCCCCGGGCCGGGGGTACAGATAGGGCCCTGCGATCCGTGCGGGCGCCATTTTGAGACGCCGCGTGAGAGAACTTCAAGGGCTTCCCCGCCGGGTTAGGGTCCATGCTGGACCCGTGTTTCACCATCCTCTGGGTCCTGGGTCTCTCCCACACCGTTTTAGGCACTTTGGCAGGATTTTTTCCAAGTCTGGAGCTCTTCAGGATGCTTCAGGATATTTCCACGGCCGGAGCTCTGAGCAGAAGCGTCTTCACATCCCGGAAGTCGGCCACGCCCCCCCCAAGACTGTATTTCTAGTTGCAATCACATCTGCAAGAAGAATCAGTGAACTGCACACACTATCAGTTAAAGAACCTTTTTTGTACATGAACTCAGATAGAATTGTACTTAAAACAGATCTGGGGTTTTTGCCAAAAGTAGAAAAAGTTCAGAACCGGTCGCCAACCTTTTGCGCAAACCCTTCGGGGGAAAAGGAAAGTCAGTTTCACAACTTGGATGTGAGAAGAACCCCATTACATTACCTGGAAGTAACAAAATATTTTAGGTCTTCTGACTCTTTGTTTTCTTTTCTGGAAACAAAAAGGACCACCACACATCAAAGGTGTCAATTGCTAGAAATCAGCTATTTTGGTGGCCTACTCTCAGATGGCACCATCTCCCCCGCTGGGAATTCAAGCACACTCTACAAGGGCTTTAGCCACTACATGGGCAGAAAAAGCTGGTGCCACCCCAGATCAAGTTTGTAAGGCGGCTACATGGTCAAGCTACTTAAAGGGGTTTTCCACCCATTTTTTAAGTTTATTAAAAGTCAGCAGCTACAAAAAGTGTAGCTGCTGGCTTTTAATAAACTGACACTTACCTGCTCCAGCGTTCCAGCGACGCGCCGGCCGGGGGTCCGCTCCTCTCCCCGGCCGGCATCTTCATTGTCACTGTGGGCACCCGGCCGTGACAGCTTTTGGCTTCGCGGCCGGGCACCCACTGCGCATGTGCGAGCGGCACTGCGCATGCGCGCGCGGGGCGGCTCCGGCGCAGCGCTGTTTGATTGGACAGGCGATCGCCTGGGACCTGTCACGTGTCCCAGGCGATCGCCTACAGGGAGGGGCTGCCAAAAGGCGATATGACGTATCGCCTTTGCAGCCCCTCGGCAGAAGGAGGAAGTGGGACAGGAAGTCCCCTTCTCCTGAAGCCCCCACTCCCCCCCCCCCAAAAAAAATTACATGCCAAATGTGGCATGTAAGGGGGAGAGGAGTGGGTTAAGAGGAAGTTCCATTTTTGGGTGGAACTCCTCTTTAACGTTTGTCCGTCATTACAGGCTGGATCTTCTGTCAGCAGGTGATCAGGCTTTTGGCAGAAAGGTCCTGCAGGCTGTGGTCTCTCCCTAATTGGTAAGTCTCATTTGTCAGCGTCGTCATCGACAGGTAATTGTTGGTAGGCTTGTGCCATATCCAGTTTGGCAAATACCTTCCCTTTTGCTAACGTAGTCAGAATTTCATGTACAGCTGAAATTTAATAGGGATGTTCCTGCAGTGCTTTGTTGATTGTACATTTATAGTCAGCACAAATTCTAACATCACCATTTGGCTTCAATACTGAAACTATTGGGGTACACCACTTAGGGTGTGTTACAGGTTCAAGAATACCTTGCTCCACAGAATGTGTGATCTGAGCGCTAATGTAACTTTGCACCGTTTCATACAAATTGTGGTTACTGTAGGGTCTAGCTTGAAAAAAACAGGAAGACCTTTATACATGCAAAGGCCTTCTTCAAAAACTGAACTAAAGTCCTCTATCACATTCTGTAGAGTAGCTGGAGATACATTATGAACTCCCGATAATGAAATTCCAAGAGTTTCAAATCACTCTCTACTAAGCAAACTTGCTCTTTGTCCCTTAATAATTATTAAGTGTAAGCATCCACTGAAATTTCCATATTTCACTGGGACAAAGCAAGCACTCTTAACTTCCACACCTTGTTTGTTGTAGTCTACCAACTGGATATCACAGGGTGCTATTGAAGGGTTCTATTGAGGATGGATTAGCCACATCAAATTCCTCCATGTGTCACAGAGAGGAGATATTTATAGATGTGTCCAGTGCAGAGCCTGACCTCCCTGGGGCCCTAAACAAAACAACATGTCGCATTCAAGTTGAGAAGCGCGGGGGGCACTGCCGACAGTGACATGTCACAATAAAGATTAAGGGAGGGGGTGTTCTGCTGACGGAAATGTTCTGCTCGCCGACACTGCATAATGCGAGCGCTCACACAACCAGATATTCTAGCCTGGGCCGTGTTTAAGTGTGTGCACTGCAGACTGCAGTACACTGTAATCACTGAACTACATTATCTCCATCCCTTCTCTCCCCCCCCCATCTGTCTCCCTCCCCCTCTCCTGTTCTTTCAAAACATTCACAATTTACTTTCACTTTCAGTTAGGCAGATAATATACGGTGCAAATTTCTTTCCTGCATCCACAGATTGCAGGAAAGAAACTTGCATGATTCCCCCATCAACAGACAGTGGTGACAGGGGAATATCCCTCCTGCCCAGCAATTATATTCTCCCGACAAACAGTGATTATCACCAGTGGCTATACAGCAACCACTAGTGATAATTATAAGAGAATCTGCTCATTAATGGTTCAAATCTCAGCCAGTTTCTGCTGAACCAGCTCAGATTTAAACTGTCTATGGCTGGTCTTAGCTTTTAGGCAGCCCATACATTGATTAGCACTGTGGAGTGTCGGCTTCCTGGCGTGATCGGGCATGTGGGATTTCAAACACACCCAAGCCCATCTCTATTGGTTGTAGACAGTTGAGCTCCCTGCAGGTTGCTTAGCAGCAGTGGACCCTTCTCTGACATGCTGATCGGGATGCAATCCAGGTGATGCTCTTAGTCAAATCCTAGTCATAAATATCAGTGATTTTATTGATCAAAGCCCACACGGCTGCTGATCATACGGTTGATTATATTTATGTGGTTGTACTCTTGATGCTAATAAATACTGTGTTTATTAGATCTGACTGGGAGCATCACCTGGATCACATGCCGATCAGCATGTCAACAGAGAAGGTTATACAGCATTACTGCTGCTAGGTGACCAGCTGGGGGCTTGGCTCTCTATAACCAATAGTGCCAGCCTTCCCCTGCATGCACCCATAATGTCACCAGCACTAGGTCCTAATAGACTGCCGCCGCTGCCAAGGAGACAGATGCCAGACCAACGCTGTAAATAGCAGGGACAGGACAGCTGGGGAATCCCACAGTGGCAGAACACCAGGGCCCGGTGGCAAGACAACCTTTGCAACCCTGAGAGTTCTCCCACTGCTTTGGACCCTTATATTTTCTTGGTGTGCTGGTGACATATATCTCTTGTTTTCTGCCACCCTGGGGGGCCCCGGTATAGTAGGAAGGGAGCTCACTGCAGAACATGTGAAAGGGCCCATAGTGGGATCATAGTAAAGGGCCCCAGGATATATATATATATATATATATATATATATATAATTGCATTTTATAGTTGGCCCCCCTACTTTTGTCCATGTCCCCCCATGTGCCCCCCCTAAATATGAAAGCTGGAGACGCCACTGATTGTGGGCAATCGGCTGTGACTTCTTGCGGCTTCACAGCCGGCTGCCCACTGAGGGTACGCGAGCCACGCTGCGCCCCATGAATGGTCCCGCAGTCTTCTGGGACCTGTGGCATGTCCTAAGAGGCTGCAGGGGAAGGAGGGGAGGCCGAATTTCCGCTCAGATCGCGGTGGCAATCTGAGGAGAAGTGGGAGAGGGTACCTGTCAAAATCAGGTACCCACTTCCCTCCAAAAAAAACATTCCAAATACTGGAAAGGAAGGGTGAAGTTCCGCTTTAATTCTTGAACTTCTGTACCTCTTTACAAGATGGGAACCTCTGTGCAAATCCGCTCCCGATCCTCTGGGAGACAGAATGATGGCGGAAAGAGTGCCGACAATATCTCCCTTCGCTGTTAGAGGCCACTCCACCTATAACAGGCACATGCTATTACAGGGCAGTATTTCAGGGCCAACTAGCACAGTGTCCCCCTCAGTGATTGGTGCCTAAGATGAAGAAGCTGTGTGCTCTTACATTCTCATCTGGTGGCCTGCATGCTGGGAACAACAAAGGAGGACCCCCCCCCCCCACCCGGGCCACCAACAGCTAACATACTCAATTACTGCATCAGGCGTGGTCTCCCTAAACACTTGTCATGTCCCCTGGGTGTGTGCAGGATTTCTGGGTATTTTGGAAGCCCAGGGGAAATTGGTAGCCCACAGGATCTTGAGAAAGAGAAATACAAGTGATTCTAAAGAAATTAAAAAAAAATAAACATGTCATACTTACCTGCCCTGTGCAATAGTTTTGCACACAGCAGGTCCTATCCCCCTCTTATGCCCCCCCCCCACCAGTGCTCCTTGCTCCTCCCCCTTCTGGATGCCCCAATAGCAAGCCACTAGCTATGGGGGCAATCGTGGGCATGCTCCCAAGCCGTCCTCTGTCCATTGACACACACATTGCGGCTCAGCTACACCTCTCTCCTCACTCACTGTGATGGAACCAATGGCTCCCAATCTTCAGTGAGGAGAGAGAGAGCCAAGAGAGCTGCTGCTCTCGGGCACAGCGCTGGATCGGGTAAGTAAAAAGGGGCAAGCTGGACCTGCCTAGTTGAACGTAGGTAGTAACCAAAAGTAAATATACTAAACAATTACCATGCATAGTGCTATACCTATAAAGTGTTTGTTTTTTTATTATTTAAAATATGTGTAAAAAAACATCAAATTTTGCTGCAAGGCATTAATAAGATGCATATACTGGTTTTCTTCAAAGTTTTCAATTTCATCTTTGGCACAACTGAAGAGAAATGCTGCCACAGCAGAGGATGCAGCTAGAAATGAGGAAGTGGCTTAGTGGCTGCTGACCAGCCATAACGTTTGACATGGTCTGCAGTCTTTATGATTATACCATCTGTGAGCTGTCTGAAGGCGGGATCTGTGAGCAGCGTGGAGTTGTGAGAATACAGTTCATTAGTGTGTGGAAAAGCACTGAATAAGACCAGTGTTCCTTTCTGACAGCTTCTCTGTCTTCTCTTGTGCTGAACTTGCATGTCAATGAACAGAGCCAGGAAAAAGACCATTTGGCTTCTGAAGAGTAGTCCTAGGCCATTCTTGTCCATGAACTTGTGGAGGAAGCCAGAGACACAATAAGGGGTGCATCTTTGGGAAACAAAATGTAGACATACATAATGGACAAGAGTTCCATTGAAGGAACATGACCGATATTAACCTTAGAGAGTAAACATGTCATATTATTGCATATATATGCCGTTCTCATCGGTTAACCGATGAAGCTGACTGATGGTCCGTCGCGCCTACACACCATCGGTTAAAAAAATGATCGTGTCAGAACGCGGTGATGTAAAACACAACGACGTGCTGAAAAAAACAAAGTTCAATGCTTCCAAGCATGCGTCGACTTGATTCTGAGCATGCGCGGGTTTTTAACCGATGCTTTTGCATACTAACGATCGGTTTTGACCTATCGGTTAGGCGTCCATCGGTTCAATTTTAAAGCAAGTTCTCATTTTTTTGACCGAAGGTTAAAGAACCTATGGGGCCTACACACGATCGGTTTGGACTGATGAAAACGGTCCTTCAGACCGTTCTCCTCTGGCAATCCTATCGTGTGTATGCGGCCTTAGTGCAGTGAGAAGGATTTGACCCCCTGTTGAAAAGTTCAGTAAGTGATAAATTATGTAAACTGATTTATGCCAAACAGTTGTTATAATTGATACATGACATGATCATCTGTGCTAGAAAACTTGATACAAATTTAGAACACTATATAGCAAAAAAAAAAATGATAAAACAAATGATCCTAAATAAAAATAATTTTTTACATTTGGTGCAATAATAAACAAAATAATTAAAGTGACCCGTGCTCTTTAAAAGTGTCCAGTGCTCTTGCAAGAGAAAATGTATAGTATAATAGTCCTTTTTTCCTTAATTTGGTGATGATAGGATTGGTTATCTTATCCGTGCTCTTACAGTGAATGCAGTCACCGCCTTACCCCACCAGGGGCACTGCGCAGCCACAGTATATGCCACTGTGTAGCACTCTGGGAATGATCGGTCAAAGGATTGCTTTAGTCCTTGCTCTATTTCTTAAAAAGCTTCAGAGACTCCCTGGTATAGATATGAGAGCGAGGATCTCAGATCTATACCAGGGAGTCAAACCCTTCTGACGGCACTAACACATGTGGAACAAATAGCAGGAACAACCAACACTAAGGCCTTGTACACACGAGAGGATTATCCGCTGGAAACGGTCCTCCGGACCGTTCCCGCGGATAAATCCTCTGGCAGATTTTGATCTGATGGTTGTACTAACCATCAGATCGAAATCCGCGCAGAATTCATCCGCGGTGACGTGTCGCGCCGTCGCCGCGATGATGACGCGGCGACGTGCGCGACGCTGGAAGGTAAAGACTTCCCACGCATGTGTTGAATCATTACGACGCATGCGAGGGAGGGGATCGGACGGATTGATCCGGTGAGTCTGTACAAGTCTGTATCAATCCGCTGGACAGGATTCCAGCGGATAGATTTCTTAGCATGCTAAGAAATTTTTATCCGCTGGAAATCCATCGGCCCGAAAAATATCCGCGGATAAATATCCGCTGGGCCGTACACACCACAGGATCTATCCGCTGGAACTGATCCGCGGATAAATACCAGCGGATAGATCCTCTCGTGTGTACGGGGCCTTAGGGGGTTATCCATTAGTGACCATCACAAGGTAGCACAAGGCATTTAGGGGCAGATCCACAAAGATATTACGTAATTTCAAATTTTGCGCGTCGTATCTTTGTTTTGTATCCTCAAAACAAGATACAACGGCATCTCGGCTAGATCCGACAGGCGTACGTCTTAGTACGCCGTCAGATCTAAGCTGCAATTTTTCGGCGGCCGCTAGGTGACGTTTCCGTCAAATTTTGCGTCGAGTATGCAAATTAGCTAGTTACGGCGATCCACGAACGTATGTCCGGCGCATTTTTTTACGTTGTTTGCGTTCGGCTTTTTCCGGCGTATAGTTAAAGCTGCTGTTATGAGGCGTACTCAATGTTAAGTATGGCCGGCGTTCCCGCATACGATTTTGAATTTTTTACGTTGTTTGCGTAAGTCGTTCGCGAATAGGGATTTGCGTAGAATGACGTCACCGTCGTGAGCATTGGCTTGTTCCGGGTTAATTTCGAGCATGCGCACTGGGATACCCCCACGGACAGCGCATGCGCAGTTAAAAAAAAAACGTTGTTTACGTCGGGTTACGACGTATTTACATAAAACACGCCCCCATTACATCCATTTAAATTCACCGCCATTACGCCGCCAAAGATACACTACGCCGCCGTAACTTACGGCGCAAATTCTTTGAGGATTCGAAAAAAAAGAATAAAGTTACGGTGGCGTAGTGTATCTTAGATACGCTGCGCCCGGCGCAAAGGTACGTGGATCTGCCCCTTAGTATTTTGTGCACTCTGCAGAGGGTGCAACACAAACACCACTTACTTCAACTAACTATTTAAACCAATTACAAAGGTTGACGAACATTTTCATTTTATCCACCCAGTGGTTTACAGCACCTGTCACTATTTATTTTAAGCACACTCAGCACCATATGGTACCATAGGAACAGCGGCACATCTACACACTCTTTTTATTCCCATGGGTCTAAAATGTGGTAAACCGTCTGTAGGACATGGTGCATTAGTGTAAGCCTTATGCGTTTCGTGGGACAGTGCCGACTCTTCAGGGGCTGATGCAACATCATTCTATAAAAATACATATAAGTTGCCAAATCTAGTACGTATACCCAAAAATTGGGAAATGTAGTAATTATAAAAAGGACCAAACTGACAACGCTGGAAATACTTACGTCAACTGTGCAAAGAGACCAAAGGACAAGGACTGTAAAAAATGTCCACCGCGGGAGCTGCGGATAGGGCATGCTGAGAGAGCCGAGAGCATGTGTAAGTTCCCCTAAAGGTGGAGGTGACCAAAGAGTAATCAATGAGCTTGACTTCTACAATTATAAGTAAATGAATTAATTAATATACCCTGTTTCTCCGAAAATAGGCCCTACCCCGAAAATAAGACCTAGCGTGAGTTTCTGGGATGGCTGCAATATAAACCCTACCCCAAAATAAGCCCTAGTTAAAGTCCTTGTAAAAACATGTAATCCGTTCTGTAAAAAGATTATATAATGTGGAGTGTGTCTCCCTTTTGTAACTTTATTGTGGAAAATACTTTATTTACAGCACTGCTGGGCGCTCATGTGACCCGCAGGAGCTCTTCTCCTCTCCTCCCGGCTGATGTCAGCTGTTTTTTTTAAATAAAACTTTATTAAGCCCCTACCCACTGCAGTACTCCGAGTGGGGCTGACGTCATTGGGGTTCTTGGCCCCTCCCTCTGCAGTATTTGGAGTAGGGAAGAAGAGCTCCAGCGGGTCACATGAGTGGCAAGCGGCACTATAAATAAGGTATTTTCCACAATAATGTTACACAAGGAGACACACTGCACATGATATTATCTTTTTACAGAACGGATTACATCATTTTATGAGGTCTTTAAACAAAGGTTTATTTTTGGGATTACAGAGGGAGAAACTTTTTTGTACATACCATAAACAAATAAGACATCCCCTGAAAATAAGCCCTAGTGTGTTTTTTGTAGCCAGAATTAATATAAGACCCGATCTTATTTTTGGGGAAACACGGTATTATCATGTATGTAAAGAAGACAGGAGAAGCCCATGACCAAGTGACGTGAAATTAAGTGTTGTGCTAGTGTGGGATGTGCCAAAAACCGTGATTGAAATGAGGAAATAGGTAAGTGAGTGTATAAACATGAATGACATGTGACAGTGATAAAGTGAAATGGAATAGGGCTTAGATTGAAGAGAAAAACTCACCAAAAAATCCCCTCAAATTTGCAAGGAAAAAGGTCCGAAACCACATTGCATGAAAGTATGTAGTGTGCTTGTCAAAGAACTAACTAGTCCCTCATGAGTGTTTTTATGCTATCAGCCTCATCAGCGCTGGCATGACGAGAAGAGAGGAGAGGAGCATCCTCACCGGAACGGCCAAAGTCGCCCATTGAGGATCAATCAACACTCCCATTTGTCAGCCAAGATGACCAAATATGCTTGTACCTGCAGCACCGCGCCCTATGAGCGCCACAAATGAATGAAGGGTGATAGCATGGCGCCGAAGCGTGACAGATGCCAATCAGGAGGAAGGGGGAGGAGCTCCGAGGTGCATCGCAGCTCCCAAGGTGGACAAGACAGCAGCCCAACATTGCCAGGCATCATAGCACAGGACATGCCAAACCATGGAATGCCAAGTGCATGAAACTATATGTGATGGACGCAAGCCAACCACAGTCAGGTTATTTCCATGCGTTCTTGCATGGACCGACAGGGTAAGTGGTTGCTGAACCTATATAAGGGCCAAATATGTGCCTCCATCCCTAACAACAGTAGAAATGGAAAGGGTTTGGGACTTTATATGAGACTCATATGTACACTCATGCACATGGGCCTCCATCCTTAATGATATGAATAGAAAAGGATTGGGACTTTGAACATAAAAGTTAGAGCCTATCAGTGGCGGCTGGTGCTCAAAGTTTTTGGGGGGGCGCAAACGAAAAAAAAAAGAAAAAAATTGCAGCCTCACTGTGCCCATCAAATGCAGCCACTGTGCCATCAATTGTCACCACTGTGCCATGCCATCAAATGCAGCCACTGTGCCATCAATTGTCACCACTGTGCCATGCCATCAAATGCAATCACTGTGCCATGCCATCAAATGCATTTACTGTGCCATCAATTCGCACCACTGTGCCATGCCATCAAATGCAGCCACTGTGCCATCAATTGTCACCACTGTGCCATGCCATCAAATGCAGTCACTGTGCCATGCCATCAAACGCAGCCACTGTGCCATCAATTCGCACCACTGTGCCATGCCATCAAACGCAGCCACTGTGCCATCAATTCGCACCACTGTGCCATGCCATCAAACGCAGCCACTGTGCCATCAATTCGCACCACTGTGCCATGCCATCAAACGCAGCCACTGTGCCCATCAATTGTTGCCACTGTGCCAATTGTCACCACTGTGCCCTTTAATTGTCGACACTGTGCTCATTGTCCCCACTGTGCCCATTGTCGCCGCTGTGCCCTGTAAAATGCCTTCCCCCTATGTACAGATCAGTGATTGGACAGATCTCTCCCCTATACACAGATCAGTGATTAGACAGATCACTCTTCTCTACACACATCAGTGATTGGACAGATCTTCCCCCTATGTACAGATCAGTGATTGGACAGATCTATCCCCTATGTACAGATCAGTGATTGGACAGATCTATCCCCTATGTACAGATCAGTGATTGGACAGATCTCTCCCCTATGTACAGATCAGTGATTGGACAGATCTATCCCCTATGTACAGATCAGTGATTGGACAGATCTATCCCCTATGTACAGATCAGTGATTGGACAGATCTCTCCCCTATGTACAGATCAGTGCAGTGGCGGCTGGTGAAGTTTTATGATGGGGGGGCGCAATACCCCGCCCTTCCACATTTGGTCCCTCCCACTTCTCATAAGCCACACCCCTTATAGAATCCACCACTCCGTCCCCTGTATTCCACTTGCTTCCACTCAATGTCAGGAGTATACAGCTCAGCGTCACAGCACAGAGTATATAGCCCCAGCATCACAAATCATGGTATATAGCGCAGCCTTACAGATCGGTGCAAACAAACTAAAATATGACACTGTTAGTAATGAAGGACTCGAAATGGGCAGGAGATTACCAGAGACTAGGGTTGTCCCGATACCACTTTTTTAGGACCGAGTACAAGTACCGATACTTTTTTTCAAGTAGTCGCCGATACCGAATACCGATACTTTTTTTAAATGTGTCCCCAAATGCAGCCATGTCCCCCACATATGCAGCCATGTCCCCCCAGCCATGTCCCCCACATATGCAGCCATGTCCCTCTAGCCATGTCCCTCACATATGCAGCCATGTCCCTCTAGCCATGTCCCTCACATATGCAGCCATGTCCCTCTAGCCATGTCCCTCACATATGCAGCCATGTCCCTCTAGCCATGTCCCTCACATATGCAGCCATGTCCCTCACATATGCAGCCATGTCCCTCTAGCCATGTCCCTCACATATGCAGCCATGTCCCTCTAGCCATGTCCCTCACATATGCAGCCATGTCCCTCCAGCCATTTCCCCCATACCTTTGCCGCCGAAAGCCGCCGCATGGAGAAAATCACAGCATTCATTTGAATAGCTGTTTTGCCCGCGCGTATAGACACTCCCCCTTGCTCGGCATTGGACAGATCACGATCACCCATCCAATCCCGAGCAAGGGGGAGTGTCTATACGCGCGGGAACACTACAGCTATTCAAATGAAAGTTGTGATGTTCCCGCACGCCGTTTAACCAATGCGGCGGCTTTCGATGCGGCGGTGCGATGCGGCGGCTTTCGATGCGGCGGGGGGGGAAAGTATTCTATTTAGGTATCGGGGGTATTTGCGCGAGTACGAGTACTCACGCAAATACTCGGTATCGGTCCCGATACCGATATCGGTATCTGGACAACCCTACCAGAGACTGCGGACATACTGCACAAGATTACCAGAGACTGCGGACATACTGCACAGGATTACCAGAGACTGCGGACATACTGCACAGGATTACCAGAGACTGCGGACATACTGCACAGGATTACCAGAGACTGCGGACATACTGCACAGGGTTACCAGAGACTGCGGACATACTGCACAAGATTACCAGAGACTGCGGACATACTGCACAGGATTACCAGCGACTGCGGACATACTGCACAGGATTACCAGAGACTGCGGACATACTGCACAAGATTACCAGAGACTGCGGACATACTGCACAACAGTACCAGAGACTGCGGACATACTGCAGAAGATTACCAGAGACTGCGGACATACTGCAGGAGATTACCAGAGACTGCGGACATACTGCAGGAGATTACCAGAGACTGCGGACATACTGCAAAAGATTACCAGAGACTGCGGACATACAGCAGGAGATTACCAGAGACTGCGGACATACTGCAGGAGATTACCAGAGACTGCGGACATACTGCACAAAATTACCAGAGACTGCGGACATACTGCACAAGATTACCAGAGACTGCGGACATACTGCACAAGATTACCAGAGACTGCGGACATACTGCAGGAGATTACCAGAGACTGCGGACATACTACACAAGATTACCAGAGACTGCGGACATACTGCACAAGATTACCAGAGACTGCAGGAATTACTTGTCCTGCGACTTGGGACTTAAATGTTGCATGACAAGTCGTACCCCATGATTTCCAATGAGAACCGTTCATATCTGTGCGACTTCAAAGTAGTCTGTGCATTACTTTGGTCCCACATTGATGCAACTTGAGGTCCATAGACCTCCAGAATACACAGGCATTGCTTTAAGTCACATCAGAATTGCAGTAGAATTGTGCAACTTTCAGACTGCATTAGCCTGAAAGTTGCAAGATTCTGCCACAATTTTTTGGTGCGATTTTGCAGCGACTTGAAGCAATGCCTATGTATTCTGGAGGTCTATGGACCTCAAGTCACATCAAGGTGGGACAAAAGTAATGCAGGGACTACTTCAAAGTTGCACAGATATGAACAGTTCTCATTGGAAATCATCGGGTCCAACTTATCCTACAACTTTCCAGTCCCAAGTCGCAGGACAATTTGCAAGCGGGGGGTGGTGTGGTGTTGACGGCCGATATTTTCCCTGCACATTAAGTATAAAAAAAGTTTTTTTTTTTAATAACTGGGGGGGGGGGGTGGTCTGGTGGGGTAGTGTTACCGGACGCTATTTGTGCTGTAATGAATTTTTACATAGAAAAGAAATGTTGTTAATAAATGGGTAAATGAATTATAAAAAAAAGATTTTTTTAATAACCGTTATTGGAAAAATCTTTTTTTTATAATTCATTTACCCATTTATTAACAACATTTATTTTCTATGTAAAAATTCATTACAGCACAAGTAACACTACAGCGGGCGGTAACACTACCCCACCAGACCACCCCCCCCCCCCCCCCCCCAGTTATTAAAAAAAAAACTTTTTTTATACTTAATGCTAAATTGAATCAAATATAAAAAATAAACTGTTAATAATCTTAATATATTTAACTAATATTAAATAAAAAAAAACATTGATTGGGGGGGGGGTTGTTGCCTGGCATTATTTTCGCTAAATATTAAATATTAAAAAATATTTTAAAAAAATATTATAAAATATATAAAAAAGAAATTGGATTAAGCAGGGGGGGTTGAGGGTGGATGCCAGCCGCCGAATATTAGATAAAAAAAAAGAGTTGGTCCGACGAATATTAAATGCAAAAAAAAAACTTAGAAAAAGCGGGGGGGGGGGGGGGGGTTCCACCGAAGAATAATCAATAGAAAAAAAACTTTGAATAAGCGGGGGGGGGGGGGGGGGGCCGCCGAAGAATAATCAATAGAAAAAATGATGCCACAATGGCATATTTTTTGTGCCAATGTAGCGCCGCGTCTGCAATCCCGTGATTGCACAGACGTGGCGCTACTCCTAAAGGACTGTTCCCGGCGTCCGGCGCGCGGACATAAGGCCCTTTTTTGGGAAAAAAAAAATTCTTAAAGGGACAGATTTAAAAAAAATTTTTTTTTTTTTTTTTTTTTTTTTTACTGACTGTGTGATGGGGGGCGGCGCCCGGGCGCCCCTATGGACGGGCCGCCACTGGAGCCTATACTGTTTAAAACCCAGTAATACACAGTTTCATCCTGCTCTGCACATGTTCAGTTGCTTTCCATTTTTAGGTACTGTGCCAAATTCATGATCTGCTGACAGCCTAAAGATTTACTGCTGTTCAGGGACCCTGGGCGTCAGCAAAATGTCAGCCTCCAGCAAGAAGAAACAGGAGCAATGCTGAAGGCAATTTTGGTAGCATAATTAATAATGTGGAATGTATGTTCCTTGCTAAAGAACATTGGGCCAGATTCACAAAAGGGATACCACGGCGTATCTCCTGATACGCCGTCGTATCTCTGTTTCTATCTATGCGACTGATTCATAGAATCAGTTACGCATAGATATCCATAAGATCCGACAGGTGTAATTGTTTTACACTGTCGGATCTTAGGATGCAGTACCGTGGCCGCCGCTGGGGGGAGTTCGCGTCGTAAACCAGCGTTGGGTATGCAAATTAGGAGTTACGGCGATCCACGACGGATTTTCGCGTTCGCTACGTCGCCGCTAGTCTAGTTTCCCGTCGCAAAGTTAGTCGTCGTTTTGGGTGCCCTAACCTAACTTGCGAAACTGAGCATGCGCAGTAGGTCCGGCGCGGGAGCGCGCCTAATTTAAATGGCACACGCCCATTTGAATTGGCCCGCCTTGCGCCGGAGGCTGCCAGCGTAGTTTTCATCGCAAGTGCTTTGTGAATCAGGCACTTGCGATGAAAACTTGCGGCGAAAACTTGCGGCGGTGTAACGTATCTACGATACGTTACGCCGCCGCTCACCTACGTGAATCTGGCCCATTATTTTTATCAAGTTGTTATGAGTAAAGTTCTACTCTAAGCACATTAAGGTAGTCAACAGGCAGTTCACCCTTGCAGAGAGAGATCCTGATGCAAACTCTGATACATTATCACCCCTGGAACAGCAACGACTCTGGAACAGCATCGACTTAGGATCAGCAATGACTCTGGAACAGCATCAACTCTGCAACAGCAGTGACTCTGATGGCCTCAGCTTCGGAGTGAGGTTAGACAAAGGGTAGCCCTCTAAGCTTTGGGCCTACCTCTCCAGCCTGAACCTCAGCATAGATATAATAGCTATGTGATCCTGCTGTATACTTGTGGTGAAAATGAAAAATCATATGTTAATTTCTACGTTTCAAGTATTTCAAGTATTTCTAGCCTACTTTGAATAATCTGAATGATCTTGAAGTGTGTAAACTTGCTTTGTGAAGATTCCCACACGTTTACTTCCTTGAATTCTGTGACACGTTTTCACTAGGCACAGACTTACCTTAAAACAAAGCCCTCCAGCGGCACATTGTCACCACTAACAGGGCTTTCATTTTCACCTGGTCTTCCATTCAGGTTTGCAGGCTCTGGCCCTTTGAATGGCCGGACCACAATGATGTCACTCCCACAGTACAGCACTCTGAATTGACAGCTCACTGCGCTCAATTCAGAGCGCAGTGAGCATGTACCTATGACATCACCGGCTGCTTTCAATGTGAATATCTCACCGCAAGTTTAGGAGATATTCACTGTACCTACAGGTAAACCTTGTAGAAGTTGAAAGGATGGACAGCCGCACCTCCAAAAAACCCTTGGGTTGTCTTTATTTAAAAAATGGTGGAAAATGCACTACAAATAACAGCAAAGGGTGGAATACAGCCTACGCGTTTCGCACTGCGATCAGTGCTTAGTCATGAGCCATGACTTGATCGCAGTGCAAAACGCGTAGGCTGTATTCCACCCTTTGCTGTTATTTGTAGTGCATTTTCCACCATTTTTTAAATAAAGACAACCCAAGGTTTTTTTTGGAGGTGCGGCTGTCCATCCTTTCATCTTCTACATTTTGCCTCGTGCATTGCCGGCACTCCTGGCCTCCTGAGCAGCTACTGATTGTCCAGCAGACCCACCTTGAGCGGTAATTTCTCTTTCCCTACAGGTAAACCTTATTATCAGTGTATAGGTAGGTACAAGTTAAAAAGACGAGTTTGCGTCCACTTTAACAGAGCCTGACTTCTGAACTACAGAAGTGCTGAGAGGAGGAGTTTCAGGAGGTGGAGTCAGTATAGGAATCATTACTTGCAGGTAGCAAGGTACCATAGGATAAGTAGTCCTTAGAAACTGAAATAGTTACTAGCAGAGGAGAAGCTGCAAAGTATTCAGGGAATCCAGGAACTTGTGGAAAGAGATGTGAGTTCTGCCTGTCTGCTGGCCAACATAAGTGTTCATTTTTTATGTAAGCTCAGGGCTTTTTTTCCCCTGGGAACGCAGGGGAAAGCAGTTCTAGCACCTCCAGAAATGACTGTATATAATGGCAAGGGGTGCTTGGGTGAGCTGCAGGGTCTAATTTAATACTTGCTACTGGGGGATCTATTCCAGCTGAAGGGGATCTATTTTTTTCATGGGGGTTTATTGTTGCCGAGGAGGTCTATTGTTGCAGGTGGGGGACATATTGTTGCTGGGTGTGGGTCTTATATTCTTGGGGGGATCAGTTGTTGCTTGGAGAGATCTACTGTTGAGGGAGGGTCTATTGTTGCTAGCTCCCAGAAAGACTCTTGATCCTGGGTGTGGGGATATCTGTTGCTGATGCTGGGAGTCTATTGTTGCTGGGGGGGGGGGGTTTGTGGTGGGTGGTTCATTGTTGTTAGGGGATCTATTGTTGCTGGTGGGGGCTCTATTGTTACTGGCTGCAGGGAATCAATTTTACTGCTTTTCATGTTATAATTACCAAATACCGTACAAATTATTTAGCACCACAAAATGATACTTGGTTCTGTATTGTCTAAAAGGGGCGCACTGGGAGGCAGGTAGGGGAGGGAACCAAGGAATGGTGCTCGGAGGTGGGTAGGAGTGGAGAAGAGGGGTGACTCGGAAAGGGGGATATCCTGCACCCATTCTCTGAGAATGTGTATGCTTATATGGGTTTGTTAAAAATAACTATTGTTTGTATTGCTATTACAATACAGATGTTAGAAAATGAAAGATAGATTTCTTTTAACTTTTATATACACATTTTTCCAATTTTTCTAAAAGCTCAGTTTAAATCAGATATATAAACAAGGGCATATCTACAGAGGTTGCAATTGTGACCTGGCCCTATGCTCCAGGGGGGCCCGTACGCCCCCCCTGCACAATAGGTAGGTGGGGCAGTGGCATATAGAGGAACCAATGCCCTCCATTTTCCTCCTGCAGATGCTGAAAGTCTGCTTCTCTTCCTACCCCTCCCACAGGCATTGAGCGGCTGCAGGAACAAAATGGAGAGGATCAGTTTCTCTATATGGCACCACCCCCCACCGCCCCTCCTATCCAGATTCTTTATGCTACCCTTGGGACCCTGTGCTCTCTCCCGCCCCCTGCTCTCTCAGGACCCCCCTGTTCTCTTTCCTGCCCCCCCTCATTCCCCACAGCTCTTCCCGGTTTCCCTTCTACTGCTGGCTGCTGCAGGGGATGTGTCAGGATGGAGAGCAGTACAGATCACGGATTCTGTCCATTCATAAATGAAGAATAGCAAACTGTGTTTACTATGCTTTAGTTTGTGAATGAATGGGAAGCTCTGTACAGAGCTGTTCCTGTCCATTCATTCTGTGCTGCTGAGGCTCAATCTACTTTCTCTGCCTCAGAAGGTGAACATAAGAGGTCTATTTAGACCCCAGATATTTCACAAAGCCCCCCAATGGGGCTCCTAAAAAATTGCAAAAAATAATAAGGATAATATTGTAAAAAAAAAAAAAAAAATGTATATAAAATAAAATGGTAAAGAATAATAAAAAATAAAATAAAAATAAAAAGCTACTGACACCAGTGGCAGAACTACAAGGGTTGTCGCACTCGCAAATATTCCGCCACTGGGCTCGAAGGGAAGGGCCACCTGATGGGGGTTCAGGGGGCCCTTTATGATTTCTTGCACCAGCAATCTGAAAGTTCTGGTTACGTATCTGTAAATAGATTTAAGTTGCATCAAAACAAATGGTGTGAAAATTCTTAGGCCCCTTTCACACGGTTGGACCGTTCAGGTCCACCTGTCAGTTTTGCCGGCGGACCTGAACGGCCGCTCCATGCAATCCTATGGAGCATTGAATGTCAGCGGAGACATGTCCGCTGACATCCATCCCGATCTGATCTGCCAAAATCAGACGTATGGCGATATGTCCCCATCCATTGATGGCGGATTGGATCGAGTGAGACCTGAAGAAAATGGACATGCTATCCGTTTTCATCAGATCTCTTCATAGAAGACAGAGGTGCTGCACAATCCCCTCCCCGCTCAGTGAGCAGAAAGGGACTTGTCATCCGCCGGGTCAGCCGAGATCAGCAGAGAGATCTCCCGCTGAGCTGGCGGACTCTGTAGTGACGGAGTCCACCTCGTGTGAAAAAAGCCTAAAATTAAAGCAGAACTAAGCCCCCCCTATCTTTTACAACCAAAGAAGCAGCCATCTTAGCCTCTGTTTTTAATCTGCAATTGTCATGGTGATGTACATGTGATCAGTTATGACATCAGTCATTTGATGGCTTGACAATTTGCTTCAGTGTACAAGCAAAGAGACAGTTATCATATGCGCGTGTTTTGAATGTAACTGGTTCGGGGAACGGTTTAATCAATGGGTTTGGTTAAGCTTTCATTTTCTGTAGAAAAGCCTGCTCCTGCCAGCATCCTGCAGAAGAAGACTCTTGCTCTCTTTGTGGAAGCAGTGGTCTCTCTTTAGAAGTCACATGCCCTGCTAAGTCAGATGCCATACTAGAGCTCTCTAATCAGCAGAGAACATTAGCTATGCTGAATGAAAATGAGTCCTACTTTTCTGCATGCTGGCAGGGGGCAGGCTTTTTTACCCGACTGCGGCTGCTTTCTAAAGAATACAAATTGTAAGACTTTGCACACTTTTTGTTTTGATGCACCTGGAATGGATTTAGCTGATTTAAACTAAAAGTTCAGTTGAGACTTAAAGTTGTTCCTTTAGCTTGGATTCTGCTATTTCCGCAGCCTGAGGCTGGGTGAGAAATGAGCTATGCTCTGCATTGCTTTTTGCATATCTAGCTGGGGATCAGCAGTCCTGCTGGCATGCTTTTATTTTATCAGAGTAAAGTTCTTGTTCTTTTGCTGTTTTCTATATAAAATGGAAAACATGTTTTTCTATTATTTTTCCCAGAATCAGATTTTGGACAGTTTGGCTGGAAAAAAAAGTCATTTAAGACTGTTAAAGCCATTTGTAGCTAGATTCAGAGAGACTTAGGCTGGCGTATCAGTAGATATGCCAGCCTAAGTCTGAATTTGCGTCGGCGCTAATTTAAGCGTATTCTAGTGACCAGATACGCTTAAATTAGGCTCAGATACGAGCGGCGTAAGTGTCTTACACCGTCGTATCCTAAAGTGTAATTTTTAGGCTGGCCTCTAGGTGGCGCTTCCATTGCGGTCGGCGTAGAATATGTAAATCACTAGATGCGCCTATTCACGAACGTACGCCCGGCCGACGCAGTAAAGATACGCCGTTTCCCTAAGAGATAGGCCGCCTAAAGATAAACATGCCCCCTAGGTGGCGTAGCCAATGTTAAGTATGGCCGTCGTTCCCGCGTCGAAATTTGAAAATTTTACGTCGTTTGCGTAAGTCGTCCGTGAAACGTCCGTGTGGCGTACTTTGCCACAATGCACACTGGGATATGTAGGCGGACGGCGCATGCACCGTTTCAAAAAAACGTCAATCACGTCAGGTCAACACAAATTAACATAGAACACGCCCCCTCAGCCTATTTTGAATTAGGCGCCCTTACGCCCGCTTGCTTTAGGCTACGCCGTCGTAACTTAGCAGGCAAGTACTTTGTGAATCATGTACTTGCCTCTCTAACTTACGGCGGCGTAGTGTAAACACGATACACTACGCCGCCGCAAAGTTAGGGCGGGCTATGTGAATCTAGCCCCATGTATTTTGCAAAGCAAAATATAGTTTTAATACCATATAAGTGTTGGCAAATATGTGCTTGTAGTGTTAAAAATTGAGTATAACGTGTCCATTGACAATACACAAAGCAATATTTGTTCATGAGCTGTTCAAAGTCTCCATCCAAGTTCTACCATATCATTACCGTGCAATATTGAGTTGCTATCAAGCACCCACCACTGAAGCATTTATTGTGTACTTTCAATTTACTCGACTTTTATCTATTACTGTATAATTTCAAGCCACTGTATATTAACTCTTTATCTGGTTACTGTACACTTTAGCCATTTATTGTACACTCTTTTATGAATGTACATTGTACCATTATTCTGCATCCGCACATTGTTAACTGTACACTTTCTACTTACTGTACATCAATTGCTTGTATTTATCATTCTGCATACATTAGCCCTTTGTCCCTTTAGGCTGGTCATACAATAATATTTTTTTTTTCATTCAACCAGCGAGTTGAATGAAAAATAAAAGATCTGATTCCCCCATCCACACATTAGAGGTGATTGAGGGAATCACTTTTGCTTTGCTTGGAGACTTCCCTGCTGTCAGAATACAATGATCAGTGCGGCAGGGTATAGCACTGATCGTTCAGAAAAACCCCACAGGCTGGTTGTACACAAGTTGATCAATAGTTTGACTTGTGTACAACCAGCCTGCCCATATATGGATCTCAATTTGTCCAGTGCCTGCTGAACGAATTTCGATCCATAAATAGCCACTCTTTGGGCCAGATTCACAAAAGAGATACGACGGCGTATCTCCTGATATGCCGTTGTATCTCTGTGTTAGGGCCGTCCTAACTATGCGACTGATTCATAGAATCAGTTACGCATAGCTAGCCCTAAGATCCGACAGGTGCAATTGAATTACACTGTCGGATCTTAAGGATGCAATTCTAGGCCGGCCGCTAGGTGGCGAGGCCATTGCGGTCAGGGTAGAATATGCAAATGAATAGTTACGGCGATTCCCGAACGTCCGTGATGCCCGTCAATCTAACTTTAAGTTGTTTCCGTCGAGTTAGGCCGCGGAAAATTAGGGCTGAGCCCTAGTTGTCCTAAGCCATGTTAAGTATGGCCGTCGTTCCCGCGTCGAAATTTAAAAAACAACGTCGTTTGCGTAAGTCGTCCGTGAATGGCGCTGGACGCCATTTACGTTCACGTCTAAACAAATGACGTCCGTGCGACGTCATTTAGCGCAATGCACGTCGGGTAATTTACCCGACGGAGCATGCGCAGTACGTTCGGCGCGGGAACGCGCCTAATTTAAATGGTGCCCGCCCCATTTGAATTGGGCGGGCTTGCGCCGAGCGCATTTACGCTACACCGCCGCAAGTTTACAGGTAAGAGTTCTGAGAATCAGGCACTTACGCTGTAAACCTGTGGTGGTGTAACGTAAATCACATACGTTATGCTGCCGTGGAGCAACGTAATTCTATGTGAATCTGGCCCTTTGTAACCACCATTTTACTTATGGTTATTACATTTTTATTTATCGTGCAATAACTATTTAATGTGTTTATCACTTTTGCTTTATTTTAACCCTTTTCTGGCTATTTTCCATCTACACATTGAACATTTTGTTGCCTTTTTTATTTTTATTTTAACAGGTAAAGATTTTCTTGCATTTTAAATCTATTGTAAATTTACCTTTTACAGTGCACTTCCCAGTCACTGTATATTCTGCACTGCTTGGCTGTAAACACTGGTGTATACAAAGTGCCTATTATAAAGTCCACACTACTAAGCTGTATACATTGTGCTTTACATGATAAACTTCACACTACTAGAATGCATACACTGTGTTGTATATTGTATATGTGACACTGTTCAGCTGTATATACTGCGGCATATATAAAATATTGCACACTACCTGGCTGTACACAAGATGGCTTTACCTATGCACTCTAAAGCATCCCAAATCCAACGTTGCTCCACTTTACAGTTTGTTCAAACGCAACCTGGGGGTTATTGGAACTCTACAACCCCAGTCAGAAACGTAAACAACAAACATGGATGTAGCCAATGGCTAGTGGGATAGACTTCAATCACTGAAGGCTTTAGACCTTGTAGTACTGTTTTAACTATTCAGTAGAAATCCAGAAAAAACTGTTTCCTCACTGGACATTCCATTACTGAGCAAGCTGGAACAAGGGAGCATGGCGGGGAGGGCTCAGATACCCTTGAGGGGGTCTAGGAACTGGGAAGGCAGGTATACAGGTATAATACCCAGTGGCTTTCAGGATACCAGGTGAAGTGTTCAGGACTCCGCTGCTGTACTGGAATTATAAGAGAGTGAAAGGCTACTTTGTGGAAGCTGGGTACACATTAGCTCTGTACATTTGCTGGTGAACCACCCATGGACTGTAAGGTTGCTTGTGTTATTGGACCATGTGGCCATCCACAATCTGGCAGGAAATTGAGATTTTCCTAGCTTGTGACGGAAAATATTAGTTATATGAAGACAGGAGGCGAGTATCTTATGCATTATCTTTCCTTTAATAATGCCCACAGCAGAAATACAACTTTAGTGGATTTTAGTAATAATAAAAGAACTTTTAAAAACAAACTACAAGTCCCAGCAGCCCCTTGGGCCTATCAGCCAATCACGTGGTCTCTGCCAGTATATAAGGGGCTGCCCCTTTAATCACTTCCTCTTTCTTGGAGCGAACTGCCAAAGACTTGAAACCGCGACTTCAATTCCAACTAGTCTTCTGACCATCAACGATTTGGATTCGGTGAGCCGAGTAAGTAGAGGTCCCAACGGGGACAACAAAGGAGATCCCTCCGGAAAACTGCTCAGCCTGTGGCTCGCGTGTTGCGGTCCTCAATAACCTGGAACAATATGAGAAGAAAGACCATGATAGGGTTGGGTCGGGAGGGAAGATACTCGCCTCCTGTCTTCATATAACTAATATTTTCCGTCACAAGCTAGGAAAATCTCAATTTATATATCAGACAGGAGGCTCATATCTTATGCAAGTTCAAAGTCATACATGGATATAAATACAGTAACAACCAAGTATACGTCTGTGATACATTTGCCTATATGTCTCAGTGTACTGCTCCCTGCTTGCCATGTCTGTAGAGGTAGAAAGGAATTTCATGTGTGATTCATTCCTCTGACAGGTTATTGACGTGCTAATGTCCCCTCACTATTCTAAAGGTTAATTGATCTATTGTGTTGTGTAAAGAAGATCTGTGTTTACCCTTAAAAGATGAGTATTGTATCATCAGGCTAAATGATTAGAGAAGTAGTATGTTAATTATTCTGATTGCTTCAGTGTATTAATTAACTCCCCTGATGTCTTTATCTAAAGAAATGTGTCTGCATGGTCGGCTCCGACTTGTCTCCTATAATCTGTATGGGAAACCCCACTGTGTGAGGGGGGCGTTCCTAACAGGCTGTAACCACATATAAGCTGAGTTTTTGTGTCAATAAAGTGTCTTGGTTCCAGCATCCAGTCTTGTCTCATGTGTGGCTTTCTGGGCGATTCCAGGGATATCCCTCCTCGTGGAATATTGGGGTGATTTTCGTTATGGGAAGAAGGGAACGTTGACGGGGATATCATACTGATACCGTCACAATTGGTGGCAGCAGCGGGATCTTCCCTTCTATTCCCCTTTACACCCGGATTCCAAGCAGACACTGGAAGAACTACTGGAAGTTCGTGGAAGGATTGCTAGCAACAAAACCAAGCGGGTCATCATAGCAGAATCAATGGAGCTAGACCAGGAGGACGGGATTGCAGCAACGCCAGCAGTACAAGAGATGGAGACACCAGTGATTCAGGAGGAGGAATCGCCAGCCAACAAGCTAATGAGAGAGAAGCTAGCGTGGTTCGGCCCGAACCCAACGGCAGATGTGGTGCTGAAAGTGATGGACCTGTTAGCGGAGGAGGCCAAACAAATAAGGGACGCAGAGCTACAGTTAAAACTGGCAGCAGTCCAACAAGCAGCCGCACCTTCTCCAAACAGTGAGTACAGCACAGCAGACGCAAGGAAGATTCCGTTTAGCGCTTTTAAAGCTTTTGATGAAAAGGACTGTGAGATTGATAACTTCCTGGCGGATTTTGAGCGACAATGTAACCTGCACCGAATAGCTAGAAGAGAGTGGGTTGCAATATTGTCAGGCAAACTGTCAGGCAAAGCTTCTGATGCTTTCCGGACCGTGCCAGATCAGGATATCCATAGCTACGCCAGGGTTAAAGAAGCGCTCCTGGCTCGTTATGCAGTAACCCCAGAGTCCCACCGACAGAAGTTCAGGGACTCACGCAAAACCACGAAAGACTCTTACGCAGAATGGGCATGCCAGCTGTCCCTGTCGGCCTCTAACTGGATTAACAGCAGCCAGGCCACCACCGCAGAGGACATTTTGCAACTAATGCTCCTGGAGCAATTTTACAATCACATCCAGACGGATATCAAAGATTGGGTGAGAGATCGCAGGCCCATGACTCTACCAGAGGCCGCGAAGTTGGCGGATGAATATGCGGATACTCGCAAGACAAACCAGGTCACACCACGGGTACAACCTCCACAACCAACGGCGCCCTCACACCCACCAGCCGCTAGATACCAACCGCCTAACAGACCGATGACATCTAGCCCTCGCTACCCACGCCAGGAGGACAACGAACAACGCTGCTTCCGGTGCAAACAGTTGGGTCACTTCAAGCAGAATTGCCCCATGAATGACAACACCAGGTCAAATTGGTCTCAACCTGGGTACCGCCCACCAGCAGCAGCCCATTGTGTAGACTCAGCTTGGGATCCCCAGGAGCTGGGTCAGGAAGAACCATTGGGCACCCCTTACGAAGCCCTCATGGTACAATCTGTTATTACGGACAACAGGGAACACCATTGTCAGCTGGTCATGGGCGACCGCCATGAGCCGGAGGGGCCTTGGAGGGAGCTGGGCAGAAAGAGGCACCGCCAGCTACCCTCCAAGAAGAAGAGGTCCTGGAAGTCATATAACCAGTGGACCTGGGAGGAGAAGAAGCGACTGGAGGAGATGGAATCGCAGCGGGTGCCCCAGATGCGGGCCGAGATGTTCGCCAAGGGCCCACCGGTGGCCCCTTACACCACCACCCAGTTCCTGATGATGAAGGACCACGTGGAGAGCCTGCAGGACATGAGCAAGCAGGATCTGATCCGTGAGTACATAGAGCTGGAGGAGTGCATAAGCCGCATGGAGGAGGAGAACAACCACCTGAGGTCACAGCGGGCTGACCCCCCCAGGCTCCATGAACTGGAGATGGAGCTGGAGAAGCTCAAAGAGGAGAACCGGCGGCTGCGGAGGGAGCAGGGGGTGGCTGACCTTATGGGGCTCTGAGTCCCCTCTCCCCCCCCCCCGGACTCTGAGCACCAGTGCTACAGCATTTCAACAAATATAACTTTTTCTTTTTATGAATCTCCTGTGATTGTCACTTCAGAGCCATAACCTGCCCCTCCCATAGCGGGACACCTAGATGGCGGCGCACAGACCCATTCGCTGTCTTCACACTGACTTCTGGTGACTCTGCAGATCGCACAAAGACTTGGGGACTGACCGGCGTGTGATCTGACGACCCGGTGACATACCTGAGTCTGAAGCAGTTGCCAAGGGAGGTCAGTCATGCCAAACGGAGTTAACCTCGGACTAAAAGCTCTGAACCCGTCAACCCTACTGGACCAGGGAAGGTCCAACCGGATTTGCCGGAGCAGGGAGCAAAAGGGGGACCATTGTGATACATTTGCCTATATGTCTCAGTGTACTGCTCCCTGCTTGCCATGTCTGTAGAGGTAGAAAGGAATTTCATGTGTGATTCATTCCTCTGACAGGTTATTGACGTGCTAATGTCCCCTCACTATTCTAAAGGTTAATTGATCTATTGTGTTGTGTAAAGAAGATCTGTGTTTACCCTTAAAAGATGAGTATTGTATCATCAGGCTAAATGATTAGAGAAGTAGTATGTTAATTATTCTGATTGCTTCAGTGTATTAATTAACTCCCCTGATGTCTTTATCTAAAGAAATGTGTCTGCATGGTCGGCTCCGACTTGTCTCCTATAATCTGTATGGGAAACCCCACTGTGTGAGGGGGGCGTTCCTAACAGGCTGTAACCACATATAAGCTGAGTTTTTGTGTCAATAAAGTGTCTTGGTTCCAGCAACCAGTCTTGTCTCATGTGTGGCTTTCTGGGCGATTCCAGGGATATCCCTCCTCGTGGAATATTGGGGTGATTTTCGTTATGGGAAGAAGGGAACGTTGACGGGGATATCATACTGATACCGTCACAACGTCTAATTAATAACCGAGTCACAGAACCGACATAGATACGTGTTCCTCCGGTCTAAAGTAGAATTGGCGGAAGGTGGTTTCGGAAGACCAGTCCGCCGCTCTCAGAAGATCCGAAAGCGAACCTCCCGAGGTGATTACCTTCGTAGCCATTGCACCCCTGGAAGAGTGTGCGCCAAATCGTGTAACGTCAATCCCAGCCAAGTCCATGGTGGATCTAACCCACCGGGCCAGAGTGGCCGAGGAAACCGGCAGGTGTGGGCCGACGTAAGAAATAAGGAGTTGGGATAGAGACGGAGACCGAAGCGGGGCCGTCTGCAATTCATACGCTTGTAAACAGCGAACCACGCATAAACGTGGGTGCGATGGGAAAAAAGGATAGAATACAGATTGTATCCCTGTTTTTGTCCTACGAACTACCGAAAACTGCACGCCTTGAGGTGAGAATTGGCGTCTGGATATGTCCAGGGCTCTGACATCGGATATGCGCTTGATGGAGACAAGGCATAAAAGGATCGTAAGCTTAAAAGACAACAGTTTTAGCGGAAGAGCGTCGTTGTCGTCCCATGTAGAAAACATGTTCAATACCCTGGAGACGTCCCAGGTGTTTTGATATCTGGGGCGAGGAGGACGTTGGAACCTAACGCCTCGCAAGAGACGACACACCACGGGGTGTTTACCCACTGGAAGGGAATCTACCGGGGAGTGGTAGGCCGAAATCGCAGAGCGATGCACGTTAATGGAGCTATAAGATCTCCCGGATGCAAAGGAATCCGCCAGATAGTTAGCAACCATTGCTACAGGTGCGTGAACGGGATCAATCTTCCATTGATCACACCAACGTACCCAGGTTCCCCAGGCCGATCGGTATGCCGATCTAGTCCCGGGGGCCCAGGCCAGGGCGAGAAGGTCCCTAGCTGTTCGTGAAAGGTCGCTATCTGCGCCTGACACCCCGAAATCAGCCAAGCGAGGAGGTGAAGGTTGTGATCCACGACCAGAGGGTGGGGTTCTCCTGCAGGGTTGGAAAGGAGATGGGGGACACGGGGAAGCAGCCTGGGAAGATCGACAGTCATTCCCAGGAGAAGGGGAAACCACGGTTGTGTTGGCCACCAGGGAGTGACCAGCACAACTGAAGCCTGTAGGTTTGCCACCTGCAATAGAAATCTGAGGATCATGGAGAAGGGAGGGAACGCATAGTGTGTCCCTCGCGGCCAAGTCTGGCGAAGAGCATCTATTGCCAGGGCTTCGGGGTCCGGCCTCCAGCTGTAAAAGCGAGGGAGTTGACAATTGAGGCGGGATGCGAACAGGTCCACGGAAAAGGGCCCCCACAACCGGACCAGAGAAAGGAATACCGTCCGATCCAGCCGCCAATCGCTGGAATCTGTGAGGTATCTGGAATTCCAGTCCGCGATCAAGTTCGAGGCACCCGGAATGTATTCCGCCAGGGGAACGACGTTGCGTTCCAGACAGAAGTGCCAAAACTCCTTTGCCAGATTTGCCAGAGCTTTGGATCTGGAACCTCCTAGGCGGTTGACGTATTGGACTGCGGTTACATTGTCCATCCGCAGCAATACGCAACAATTGGAGGCGTTTGGAAGGAGACTCTTGAGGGCGAAGAAGGCCGCCATGAGTTCCAACGCATTGATATGAAGCAGAGACTCCCCTGCGGACCAGGTCCCTCCTGTGGTGGATGTTCCGCAGCGAGCCGCCCAAGCCGTGTCGACTCGCATCCGATTCTATAATGTAATCCGGATTGGAGCTGAAGATGGTCTTCCCGTTCCAATCGATGGCGTGACTCAGCCACCAACGCAATTCTACTACTGCTTCTGCATCCAGAGGTACTTCGTCTGCATAGCGAAGACCCTGTCGCAGGTGGAGCGCTTTGAGTCTCTGAAGGGCTCGGTAATGGAGGGGAGCCGGGAAGATGGCCTAAATAGAGGCCGATAAAAGTCCTACTAATCGGGCCAAACCGCGTAAGGATACTCGCCGTTTGTACAATACGGCACGAATCTCCTTGCGGATAGTAGTTAGTTTGGCTTTGGGTAAGCGAAGTATAGAGTGTTTGGTGTCCACTAAGAACCCCAAAAACTCCATCTCCTGTGAAGGGGTCAAGATGGATTTCTCGTGGTTTATGACGAAACCTAGTCCCTGGAGCAATTTGACGGTCCAGGTGGCATGGATCATCGCTTGGTGGTGAGATCGGGCCATTATGAGGAGGTCGTCTAGGTATATGATTAACCGAACGCCTCTGCTCCGTAAGGCCGCCACCACCGGCTTCAGCAATTTGGTGAAGCACCACGTGGCGGAGGAGAGTCCGAAGGGGAGGCAAGTGAACTGCCACAGCCTGTCTCTCCAAAGGAACCGCAGGAGGTGTTGGGAAGCAGGATGAATGGGGACTGTGAGGTAGGCGTCCTTCAAGTCCACCTTTACTAGCCAGTCCTCGGGGCGTAACAGGTCTCTCAAATAGTGGATCCCCTCCATCTTGAAATGTCGGTAGACGACATGTTGATTGAGGGTCCTTAGATTTATGACGGGGCGAAATCCGCCATCCTTTTTTCTTACTAGAAAAAGGTTGCTGAGAAACCCTGGGGAGACAGGGTCCACCTCTATCACGGCCTGTTTAGTAAGAAGGGCCTGAAGTTCTAGGTCTATGAGTGTTGAATTTTTGTTTGAGAATTTGATGGGTTGAGGCATTACATTCATTTCTGGCAAGGAGTACAGTTCTATCTGATATCCTGCCACCGTGTTGAGTATCCAGGCGTCTGCCGTAATCGCAGACCAAGCGTGGATAAAATGTCTCAACCTTCCCCCCAAGAGAATGTGACAAGAATTCGGGTGTGTGACACTCACCGGTATTAGGTCTTGAGCGGGGGTAGCCTCTCCCTCCGCGTCCTCTCCAGGGTCGTCCGCGAGGTGGGAAGAAGGGGGCTGGTTGTGCCACCGGGATTGGATAGGATTGTGGAGCCTGGCTATACTGAGCGGGAGCTCTAAAGTACTGCCTGCCTGCGGAATAGCGACCGGCAGAACGGCCCCTGTTTCTGCCGGCCCTAGGAAAAATTTTGGCTGACCCTGCCTTTTTCAGGGATGATTGGGCCTTGTCCAGACTGGTGTATAATCCTACCATCTTATTAATGTCCTTAATAAGTGAATCGCCAAAGAGCATACCTTCGGCTGAAGGGCCCGGTTCTGAGTCTGCGAGGTGGGCCAATTGAGGGTCCAACCTCATCAGGATGGAGCGGCGACGCTCCGTGGAGCAAATGGTATTGGCGCAGCCTAGTAGACATACTGTTCTCTGGGCCCAACCTCTAAGTTGGTCCAGGTCTACAGGGGTCTCCGTGGAGGAGGCCTGTTCGGCAATGTTCAGTATTTTGGTGACTGGGCCAAACAGGTCGAGGATTCGATCCTGAATGGACCGGAAGGATCTTTCAATCCCCTTTTTGGAGTATTTACCTTGTTTGGTAAGGTACCTGAGAAGTACCGGGTCTACCTCTGGGGTGACTACCGTCTTCTTCGGAATACAGGGACGGGGGCACTCCGCCCTCAGCTTACTGCGATTATTTTTATCTACGGACCTACGGGCCCAGTACTGAATATATTGGGCCACCTCCGGGAGGGGGGCCCATTCGCCAGAGCGGGGGTGAGAAATCCCTTCTGGGTCGAAGAAGGGTTCTCCCCTGGCGTCTAGGATAATTTCGCCCTGGGTTACAGGGGTGGCGTTGTCAGGTGGCGCCATATGCCCACTACCCTCATAATCCGTATCTTCATCAGACTCGTAGGCGTCTGACGCCTCAGATCCTGTGGACGAATCTGATGTGTCCACAAAGGAATCTGGTTTGGTCCGTTTGGCGGACTTCTGCCTCTGCTTTTGCTGCTCCCCGAGGCTCAGGGGTCGGTGAGAGTCTGGGAGGGTAGTGGGTCGGCAGACCGGGTTGGGTGCTGCCTGGGGCACATTATTTACTTCCCCTGCCGGGGAGTCGTATGTTGTGGGAACATGTTTGCGCTTGTGTGTCGCTTTGCCCTTTGTGGGCGGTTCACCACGGCCTGGGGGTCCAGGCATGACAGGTGCAGCCAGTTGTGATACAGGGGCGGAAGCCATGGCTATTTGCACCGAGTGATTTATTAATTCCTGTATCTGGGCAGCAGTAAGGAAAATAGGGTTCTGGGGGGTAATATTTCCCTCAGCTGGCATGGTAGTGAATTCAGAGCAATCTTCATCAGCCATGATGGTGTCTCTAATGTATCTGAGAAGTGCAGTATTAGGAAGGGTATATATATAAATATATCTATGCGCTCAGCGGTATCAACAGATACTGTGAGTATCTGTCAGAAGGCAAGCCGCGGAAGGGGTTAATCGATTTTTAAGAATCTATCTATGTATATTTGTGGGCCGCAGGGGATACTCTAGGACGTCCTACCGTACAGCCTGTTCACTCCACACTGGAGCCGCGGCGTACGATAGGAAGATCCCCCGTTCAGGAGGGCGTAATCTCGCGAGATTACGTCTCCTGCATGCTGGTAGGTTGGAGCGGAGCTCCGCCGGGCACGCCCCCCGCAGCGTACTGATCGCTGATAGGAGGCTTGTGTGGTTTGCTCGACACGCCCCCCCCCAGAGACACGAGCGACTGAGGGGAAGCGCGCGGAGCGTGTGAGGAGGTAGGAAAGGCGCCAAGCCAGTGAGTAATGGCGCTGCCTGGAGGGATAAAGGTCTAGGGGAAAAACAACATTAGGAAGTTTACTGTTAACGCCGCAAACTGGTCGTTTGAGCGTTGTTAATAATAGAGGTTCACTACCTTCCCCAGATCTATGATGATAGACAAAATATATTATTTACCATAAATGGGAAAAAATACATAATATAAACAATATAAACAATATCTAAATGGATGAGAAGCGTGGAGGGAACAAGTCCCATCCACGAATCCCAGTGAAATTACAATCTATGAATAAATAATATATAAATCTATAATTAGTACTCATTTGAATAGTACTTATCTGATTTCTTGCTGTGAGCAGAAAGAAAGAGGAAGTGATTAAAGGGGCAGCCCCTTATATACTGGCAGAGACCACGTGATTGGCTGATAGGCCCAAGGGGCTGCTGGGACTTGTAGTTTGTTTTTAAAAGTTCTTTTATTATTACTAAAATCCACTAAAGTTGTATTTCTGCTGTGGGCATTATTAAAGGAAAGATAATGCATAAGATATGAGCCTCCTGTCTGATATATAACTAGAAGTCACATTGTGACGGCAAGTTCTCCATCTGTAAGAAGAAGGTATCCCATGCACTACAGTAGGCCTTCATGGCATGGAAACTGGCTAATCAACCGCTACTAGGAGGTTCTACACCTAATGCATTATATACAGTATATACAGTAGGGATCGAAAGTTTGGGCACCCCAGGTAAAAATTTGTATTAATGTGCATAACGAAACCAAGGAAAGATGGAAAAATCTCCAAAAGGCATCAAATTACAGATTAGACATTCTTATAATATGTCAAAAAAAAGTTTTTTATTTCCATCATTTACACTTTCAAAATTACAGAAAACAAAAAAATGGTGTCTGCAAAAGTTTGGGCACCCTGCAGAATTTATAGCATGCACTGCCCCCTTTGCAAAGCTGAGACCTGCCAGTGTCCATGGATTGTTCTCAATCATCATCTGGGAAGACCAGGTGATGTGAATCTCAAAGGTTTTAAATGCCCAGACTCATCTGACCTTGCCCCAACAATCAGCACCATGGGTTCTTCTAAGCAGTTGTCTAGAAAACTGAAACTGAAAATAGTTGACGCTCACAAAGCTGGAGAAGGCTATAAGAAGATAGCAAAGCGTTTTCAGATGTCAATATGCTCTGTTCGGAATGTAATTAAGAAATGGCAGTCATCAGGAACAGTGGAAGTTAAAGCAAGATCTGGAAGACCAAGAAAAATATCAGACAGAACAGCTCACAGGATTGTGAGAAAAGCAATTCAAAACCCACGTTTTACTGCACGATCCCTCAAGAAAGATCTGGCAGACACTGGAGTTGTGGTACACTATTCCACTATAAAGAGATACTTGTACAAATATGGTCTTCATGGAAGAGTCATCAGAAGGAAACCTCTTCTACGTCCTCACCACAAAAATCAGCGTTTGAACTTTGCAAATGAACATATAGATAAGCCTGGTGCATTTTGGAAACAAGTTCTGTGGACCGATGAGGTTAAAATAGAACTTTTTGGCCGGAATGAGCAAAGGTACGTTTGGAGAAGAAAGGGCACATAATTTAACCACTTGACCACTGGGCACTTAAACCCCCTTCCTAACCAGACCAATTTTCAGCTTTCGGTGCTCTCACAATTTGAATGACAATTACTCAGTCATACAACATTGTGCCCATCTGAAATTTTTGTCCTTTTTTCCCCACAAATAGAGCTTTCTTTTGGTGGTATTTGATCACCTCTGGGTTTTTTTTTTTTACGCTATAAAAGAAAAAACACTGAAAATTCTGTAAAAAAAAAAAAAAATCTTGTTTCTGTCATATTAGCAGGTATTGCTGAGTATTGGGGGTATTGCAGAGTATTGGGGGTATTGCAGAGTATTGGCGGTATTGCAGAGTATGGGTGGTATTTCAGAGTATGGGGGGTATAGCAGAGTATGGGGGGTATTGCAGAGTATGGGGGGTATTGCAGAGTATGGGGGGTATTGCAGAGTATGGGTGGTATTGCAGAGTATGGGTGGTATTGCAGAGTATGGGTGGTATTGCAGAGTATGGGGGGTATTGCAGAGTTTGGGGGGTATTGCAGAGTTTGGGGGGTATTGCAAAGTATGGGGGGTATTGCAGAGTATGGGGGGTATTGCAGAGTATTGGTGTTATTGCAGAGTATTGCACAGGGAGGGATGGATGGCTGGATCTGTGACTGCATTTGTCACAGATCCAGCCCACAGCAGCTACTGCTGCTTCCGCTTTCCATCCTCTCCTCTCACACTGTACCAATCGGTACAGAGAGGAGAGGGAGGAACCGGCGTCTTCACATGACGCCGGTTTGTTTACAAGTGATCGCTTCGTCATTTGACGGAGCGATCATGTGGTAAACGGCCGCTATCAGCGGCAATTTACCGCGATCTGTGATGCGCCGGGTCTTCTAGACCCGGCGCTCATGGATGTCCTGCCAGAACAACTCGACCGCGCTGTAGACGTCTTTTGTCTATGGCGCGGTGGCAAAGAGGTTAATGAAAAGAACCTCTGTCCAACTGTTAAGCATGGGGGCGGATCAATCATGCTTTGGGGTTGTATTGCAGCCAGTGGCACAGGGAACATTTCACGAGTAGAAGGAAAAATGGATTCAATAAAATTTCAGCAAATTTTGGATGGTAACTCGATGCCATCTGTGAAAAAGCTGAAGTTAAAGAGAGGATGGCTTCTACAAATGCATAATGATCCTAAACACACCTCAAAATCTACGGAGGATTACATCAAGAGGCGTAAACTGAAGGTTTTGCCATGGCCTTCACAATCTCCTGACCTCAACATAATTGAAAATCTATGGATAGACCTTAAGGCCTCGTACACACGATCGGTTAAACAGAGGACAACGGTCTGATGGACCGTTTTCATTGGTCAAAACCGATCGTGTGTGGGCCCCATAGGTTATTTAACCATCGGTTAAAAAAAAGCCAACTTGCTTTAAAATTAACCGATGTATTCCTAACAGATAGGTCAAAACCGATCGTTAGTAGGCCCAATCATCGGTTAAAAATCCACGCATGCTCAGAATCAAGTCGACGCATGCTTGGAAGCATTGAACTTCATTTTTTTCAGCACGTCGTTGTGTTTTACGTCACCACGTTCTGACACGATCGGTTATTTAACCGATGGTGTGTAGGCGTGACAGACCATCAGTCAGCTTGATCGGTTAACCGATGAGAACTGTCCTTCAGACCGTTCTCATCGGATGGACTGATCGTGTGTACGAGGCTTAAAAGAGCAGTGCGTGACAGACAGCCCAGAAATCTCAAAGAACTGGAAGACTTTTGTAAGGAAGAATGGGCAAAGATACCTCAAACAAGAATTGAAAGACTCTTGGCTGGCTACAAAAAGCGTTTACAAGCTGTGATACTTGCCAAAGGGGGCAGTACAAGATATTAACTCTGCAGGGTGCCCAAACTTTTGCAGACGCCATTTTTTTGTTTTCTGTAATTTTGCAAGTGTAAATGATGGAAATAAAATCTAACTTTTTTTGACATATTATAAGAATGTCTAATCTGTAATTTGATGCCTTTTGGAGATTTTTCCATCTTTCCTTGGCTTCGTTATGCACATTAATACAAATTTTTACCTGGGGTGCCCAAACTTTCGATCCCCACTGTATGCTCTGCTAATTGAGTTATCTATGTGTGTTCATAAGATTTTAGTATATTTAAAAAAAATATGTATTACATTTTACTTACCCTTGATGTTTACTGTATTGTTTTCCGTACCTTATTGGCAAGCTAAGAGAGGCAGCCTTTGCATATAACATATGACCTGTGTAAAATCACTTAAAAATGCAGTATTATATACACAGATGTAAGTTGTGGGGACATATTGCTGTACCTTTGTATGCATTACCCTATGTAACAGAAAAGGGCACACTTTTATTACACTGCTGCTCCTTCAAAGTCATAGGACACTGGATTGCCTTCATCATCATGACTGCTCCAATGCCCTGAACAGGCACACATTTGCAAGTTTTCATTTAAAATCATATTTATTATACCAGGACTTTATTCAAACTGTATATTCATTGTGACTTGCCGCCTTTGGGCCAGATTCATGTAGAAGTGCGGCGGCGTAACGTATCTTAGATACGTTACACCGCCGCAAGTTTTCATTGCAAGTGCCTGATTCACAAAGCACTTGCAATGAAAACCTACGCCGGAGGCCGCATAATTCAAAGGGGCGTGTGCCATTTAAATTAGGCGCGCTGGACCTACTGCGCATGCTCCGTTTCGTAATTCCCGCCGTGCTTTGCGCGAAGGGACGTCATTTTTTCGAACGGCAACGTGCGTATCGTACTTCCGTATTCCCGGACGTCTTACGCAAGAATTTTTTTTTAGAATTTTGACGCGGGAACGACGCCCATACTTTAACATGGGCTGTGTAAAGTTAGGGCAGCTAAAACGACGACTAACTTTGCGACGGGAAACTAGACTAGCAGCGACGTAGCGAACGCGAAAAACCGTCGTGGATCGCCGTAAGTACTAATTTGCATACCCGCCGCTGGTTTACGACGCAAACTCCCCCCAGCGGCGGCCGCGGTATTGCATCCTAAGATCCGACAGTGTAAAACAATTACACCTGTCGGATCTTAGGGATATCTATGCGTAACTGATTCTATGAATCAGTCGCATAGTTAGGAAGCCCCTAAAACAGAGATACGACGGCGTATCAGGAGATACGCCGTCGTATCTCTTTTGTGAATCTGGCCCATTTTTTTCACTTCCCAAAGGATGCAAAATGCTAATAAAACTATCCGTGTTGCCAGGCCACCAAGGTACTGACATCATGTGATAAGGGACATGTGATGTAAGGAGTAGAAAATATATAGGCATCTACGATCACCTGGATACATAAACATTTGCTGAATTCAAAAGCTGCATTACAGTTGCAAGTATTAGTACTTGTTGCCTGTGTGTAACATTGAGGATTGCCATTTATTCCTGTATTTTCCATTCATGAACGAAGGTAAAATAAAAAGGGACTTACAAAAATATGCTCTTATATAGGTGCAATAGCTCAAAGGTAATAAACACTATTTTTTAAGTCAATGTAATAAAGAATGTTTCCATTAAAAGAAAATAGTGAATTTTCCTATTATCTATAGGTAACAGTTTCTAACCAACTCTTTTTATGAATGCATACGATTATATATAATACCTTATTTTAGTAGGGTCGAAAAAATCTTTTACTATAAACATATGATCAAATAGGTAAAATACTAAAGTGTTGGTGCATATGCGGAATTAGATCTTGTCTACTGATTTTGCTTTTTTTTTGTCTACAGTGCCACCTTCAGTTCATTTATTGTACAGCTACTTTGAGAATGAAGCTTGAAATGACATTAAACACACAGGGCTAGATTCAGATAGGTGAGCAGATCTTTAGATCTGATTTACGTTACGCCGCCGCAAGTTTTTCAGGCAAGTGCTTTATTCACAAAGCACAGTAAAGTTGCGGCGGCGTAGCGTAAATCCACCCGGCGGAATTCAAATTTGGCGGGTAGGGGGCGTGTATCATTTAAATAATGCGCGTCCCCGCGCCGAACGAACTGCGTACGCGCCGGCCGTGACTAAATCCCAGTGCGAATGCTCCAAATGACGTCGGCAACTCGTCATGCTTTCGTCGTGAACGTAAATTACGTCCAGCCGTATTCGCGAACGACTTACGCAAACGTCGTAAAAAATTCAAAACTCGGCGCGGGAATGACGGCCATACTTAACATAGGATACGCCGCACACACCCCTCATAAAGCAGGGGTAACTATACGCTGGAAAAAGCCGAACGCAAACGACGTAAAAAAAAGCGCCAGGCGGTCGTTCGTTTCTGAATCGGTGAAACTCCTACGGCCATCCAGCTGTTGTAGAACTAAACATTCCATGAGGCATTATAACACACTGACATTCACAGACATGACTAGGCATGCTGGGAATTGTAGTTCCTGAACAACTGGAGGGCTGTAGTTTGAAGACCCATGCCTTAAAGTAATATTTAACATCTTTAAGTTCTTTCAGCAGCCAATTTAATCACACACTGAGTTTGAAGCATCTTTATAGTTTTATCCTTGCCTATAATACAGTTTAAATGGGGTTTTAAAGGCAGAAGTTTTTTTCATCTTAATGCATTCTATGCATTAAGAAAAAAAGCCTTCTGTGTGCAGCAACCCCCCCCCCCCCCCTAACATTTACCTTAGGTCCCTCTCTGTCCAGGGATGTTCACAAGTGTCTCAGCTGGCCAGATTCTCGTTCTTGATTGGCTGAAACACAGCAGTCACTTCATTGGCTCCCGCTGCTGTCAAAGTCAGCTAGCCAATTAGGGGAGAGAGGGGTGGGGCCAGGTCGGGGCTCCATTTCTGAATGGACACAGGGAGCTGTGACTCAGCTCGGATGCCCCCATAGCTAGCTGCTTGCTGTGGGGGCACATGACAGGAGGGAGGGGCCAGGAGCACAGAAGAGGGACCCGGGAAGAGGAGGATCCTGACTTTTCTGTGCATAGCCACTGCATAGAGCAGGTAAGTACAACATGTTTGTTATTTCTTTTTTTTTAAACAAGACTTTACAATCACTTTAAGCTGGTTCCGTGACCCCTGCCCCAGGTTTCCTATTTCAGGGTGAGCTTCTCTCTCTTGTAGTGTTCTATGGAGCCTCCCTTGCATGAAGGGAATAGATTTCTGTCTCCCTACACTATGTGCATCAATTGAAACACACAGCTCCTTAGTATAGGATGGCAAGGCACTCCACTGTTGTCCCTTCCTGCTCCCTGTTCCCTTCCTCAAGCTAACAGACTGACTGGAGACTGCACTGTCCACTGTTAACTCTGTCTTGTGAAGACTGGATGTTCAGGGAATATATAAATTGTTGTATTCCACGCTTGGGTTTAAGATAGGCTGCTGCCTTTCGTGGAATGTTTTAATTTAAAGCTCCCGTATTAGAGGTTGTGTGTATTTAGGGTAATTCCCTGATGGGTCACTCTTCTCAAATTGGTAATGAGCGATTTCCCAATAGTGAGATAAATGTCATAGGGAGTGTGCTCACCCTGTGACCTATATTGGATAGTGTACTATTGTTGCTCTGTTAATTGTGCTGAAACCATATATCCAACACCCAGTCCTAAAATACATGTGCAAAAGGTAGTAGTGATCTCATCAGATCATCTAGATCCACCAAATTTCATCCAAAACAATATATAATACTTCTGCAAATTCATATATTATAAAATGATAAAAAATTGATTATCATGAAAATGAATAAAATAAAAAGTCCAGTGAAAAAAGTGTCAAAAAATGGAAAATATATAAAAGATAGAGAAAAATCAACAGTAAAGTTCAATCTCAAGTAGTGCAAAAATAGCAAAATTTCTGGTGACTTGTGCTTGTCCAAAGTGACTCGTGCCTGAATTTAGTCACAGGTGTACAGTAAATCAAGTGACTTCCGTGCTCCCCTTCAGTTCCCCACTCACCAGATTCTTGCACCCCTACAGGGGTAAAACGCCTGTAGTGAGTGAGTGTACTGGCTGTCAGGGCCGGCCTTAGGTGTTCAGGCGCCCTGTGCGAGCTAATCCTGTGGCGCCCCCCCATCTTCACCCCTCGCCCCCTGGTCACCTATACATACACAAAGAGATCCCTTATATCCTCCTCCCCTTCTGTGCGTAGGCTGGCTATAAAAAGTTAATACTTTTTATTTTTATCTGAAAAAGTAGATGCATGCAGGGCCAGGGGCTCAATGTGACTTATCTTTCGGTGGACGGTGCTGCTTTGCATTTTAAAATGGGGCCGCCCGGCGCTTAGATGCCACTGCGCATGCGCCGTCTGCTTGAGAATAACCAATCGTTTTTGGGCTTTCCCAAACAGCGGCAGCACATGCGCAGTGTGCCTGTCGGGGCCGGCAGCAGCCATTTTTTTTTCAGGTGCTGCAGCCGATGCGTTGCTCATCACCCAGTCCCAGGGCAGGGGGACCTGGCAGCGCTCAGGGGGACCTGGCAGCACCTGCTGCTGTGACTTGTAGGAGTCGGACTCCTGTGATGATCATGTGAGTAACTGACTGCGACTCACATTCTGCGAGCTGTGATGGCCGCACGGCGCCCCTGTTGCCCATGGCGCCCTGGGCGGCCGCACACCTCGCACACCCCAAAGGCCGGACCTGCTGGCTGTATCCGGAGCAGACATTTCCACCTTGGCTCAGCAAACACTGGGGTATCCACCCCTCCTGGGGTGAATCACTTCCGCTAGATAGAGTTGCAATAATCACCTCTTCTGTATCAATTTTATAAGAAAAATGAACCTCGTCCTGCTCCCCACACCGGACTGGCACCAGATGTTCAGGGAAGCAGCACTGAGAAAGAACGTGTCAGTAGCATTGAAAGTGGTAAACTGAATTTCAAACAAATAGTTTACTGTGGAATATTTATTTCATTGCGCTCAACACACTTTAATACTAATAACAAGAACAAAAATGTAATACATTGTAGCTTACCGGTCCTTAGAAGTGGTGGCTCCATTGGTTACTTTTTTCAAAAACATTTTAAGCAAGTAAAAAATATCTGGTTGACTCTGCCAGAAATTGAGTTTCCTGCACTGAAGACAAAAAAATATATATTTCTCCTGTAAACTACAAATCCAACCAGCCACCACGTATTGGAGATGAACAAAGGCAGTGGGGATTGCATGTGTAGAAGTAGCTGGAACTGACAGTGAAGATTTTGAAGAAGCTTTGTGGCTGGAGTACAGGCAGTGGGTTAAAGTGACATTTTTTGATGTCACAGTGTAGAGTATAGGATTTCCTATCATCTGTGCCCAGTCTTGCCTCACAGAGTTAATCCAGCTCTGAGCAATCCTCTTTTATTGTTCAGTGAAAATTAACAGACTTCCAGATAAAAACATGTCTAAATAAAAAGTCTGTTCCTCTCTCCTTGCTTTGAGTGACAGGTTATTTACATATCTATCATATGTTATGTTATGTTTATCATAATATGAGGTGATCCACAGGTCATTGTATATTACCAGGATGTGTTATGTGGGGGAGGGGTGGATTTCTCACTTTTTATACTGTGAATCACCTCATATTATGATAAACATAACATAACATATGATAAACATGTCCAAGCTAGATATGTAAATAACCTGTCACTCAAAGCAATGAGAGAGGAACAGACTTTTTATTTAGACAGGTTTTTATCTGGAAGTCTGTTAATTTTCACTGAACAATAAAAGAGGATTGCTCAGAGCTGGATTAACTCTGTGTGGCAAGACTGAGCACAGAGGATAGGAACTCTTATACTCTACATTGTGACATAAAAAAAAAAATGTTGGGTTTACATCCACTTTAATAAATGAAATGCTACTAAAAATAACATTATATTTTAAGTTGCAATATGGGCAAAAAAATGTGGACACAATTTCATCTGTCAATAGCATTAAAGAGAAACTCCCCTGTTACCTTTTTAGCTTCACAAATGGTTGCATGGTTGCAGAAGCTGTGCTCCTCAGCTATATACTGTATACAGCGCTGCGTTCCAGCAGCGGGATGATAGCTTTCTGGAACTAAACCGAGTTGGACTTCACCTCAGCCAATCACAGGAACCAGTGCACGGTAGATGGATGGGAAGTTCCCATCTCGCTGCTGGAACACATCGCTGTATATTGTGTGTAGCTGAGACTGATACAGTTCATGCAGCACACAGCCGCTACAAATGTTATGCCGCGTACACACGGTCTGAAAGAAAAGTTCGATGTGAGCTTTTGGTCGGAAATTCCGACCGTGTGTAGGCTCCATCTGACTTTTTCGGTCGGAATTTCCGACAGCAAAAATTTGAGAGCTGGTTCTCAAATTTTCTGATGGGAAAAGTTCTTGTCGGAAATTCCGATCGTCTTTATGCAATTCCGACACCCAAAAAAAACACGCATGCTCGGAATCAATTCGACGCATGCTTGGAATCATTGAACCTAATTTTTCTAGTCTCGTTGTAGTGTTGTACGTCACCGTGTTCTTGACAGTCAGAATTTTGTTTGACCGTGTGTATGCAACACAAGTTTGAGCCAAAGTTCAGTCGGAAAAAAATCCATGGTTTTCTTGTCGGAATTTTGGATTGTGTGTATGCGGCATTACAGGGTTAGATAGCCTAATCTATCTAACCCTGTAAAGAACAGATGGCTATATGTACCTGTTCTGTCCTAGGCTGAGCTGTCAGCGGTGGCTTCAGTGTGTGGGAGTGATCCACCCAACAACAAGAGGCAGCCGACAACGGAAGCCCCATAGTAACTCTATGGGTGACGTCACTTCCCAGACATTTCCCAGCATTTATCAGCTGTCTCTCTCTACACAGCAGCCACCACTGGAGACTGGATTCGATTGGCTTCAGAAAAGGTAAGTATAGCGATTTCTTTTTCTTTTTTCTTGGCTGAACTTCCACTTTAAATTTAAATGAAATATGGAAATATGGAAATCAGCCTCCACATTTATAGGGGAACAAGTAGCAAACTAAAAAATAAAAAATATGTATAAGCAACATTTTTAAATACATTTTGACTTGTTATACAAGCAATGTTTTGATATACAAGTAGCTTCATGTCACAACTGAGTATAAAAGAGAAGAGAGGCGCCTCTAAGTGTAGCAATATGGTTACATTTAATGAAGGTACAACATTTAGCAACTCACATGGTTGAAGATTAAAAGAGGCACATCTAAGTATGCAGGGATCCGGGGTAAAGCTGTCCTCAGTAAGCCACGCTTTGAGATCGCTCTACTGCAGGGTAGTCTTCCCGGACACGATTGCAGACTGACAGCGATGAGAGCGGGCGGTGCGGAGGATGGTCTATGTGGACATCTTTACCCCGGCTCCCTGCATACTTAGATGTGCCTCTTTTAATCAGTAACCATGTGAGTTGCTAAATGTTGTACCTTCATTAAATGTAACCGTATTACTACACTTACAGGTGTCCCTTCTCTTTTATATTCTGTAGGGCCTGCTGGATTTTGCTTCTAATCCCCTTGGGGAGGCTTCCATTTGTGAATGAACATTTTATGGTTACACAACCTATCACATTGCTATAATCTATATGGACTATAAACTGAAAGATTTATGAATAAATGGTTGTGGAACAAATCATTTCAGTTTCCATTATGTCTTATGGGGAAATTTTCTTTGATATACAAGTGCTTTAGATTACAAGCATGCTTACGGAACAAATTATGCTCACAATCCAAGGTTTTACTGTAAAGCATATACAATTTCAACACAAGTCTTTATGTAATTGAATGTTATTAAAAATGACCTTTCCTTTTTAATCTGCAGTGCTATAATTTTTCTGTAGAATTCAATACAACATGGCAACCTGGAGGTCTCCTGTACACCGTTGGTACACAGAACGTCCACAGAAAAGTAATTTCCTGCTTGTGTGATTGTTTCACTGATTTTCCAAGAGGACTTTTTTAAAAGCAAAAAGCATAAAAAATGCAAAATGCATCCAAAAATGTATTTTCCGTGAGATAGGGTTAAACACTTTTAAAGGGATGCTGACACTGCCAATTTTTCTAATTAGAAGGGTGCAAGCGCATCACCTTATTAAAGCGGAGCTCCACCCTAAAGTGGAACTTCCGCTCATCGGATTCCTCCCCCTGCGGTGCCACAATTGGCACCTTTTAGGGTGGAGGAGGGTGGTATTTGCCCCCACTTCCAGGCTTAGAGCCTGCGGGAAACTGCAGGCAATACGCCACTTCCCGTCACCCCCCGCCCCGTTGTGTTCTGGGAAACACACGCCTCCCAGAACACAGCGGGGAACAGTGAGTGCCGACGTCGTTGGACTCCAGGACTCCAGAGGTGTCCATATATTAAGAGTCAGCAGCTGCAGTAATTGTAGCTGCTGGCTTTTAATATTTTTTTCTACGGCGGAGCTCCGCTTTAATAATGAAAAAGTCCCCTCTATTCAGAATTACAATTCATAGACACAAAGTGGAACAAACAGCTTTTTATTAGAACAAGTAGGACTCTGCCACAGAGTTTGTTAAAACCCTTGCAATGTTCATTGATCACCCAGAGGGGTTTCTCTTTAACCACTTGCTTACTGGGCACTTAAACCCCCCTCCTGCCCAGGCCAATTTTCAGCTTTCATTGCTGTCACACTTTGAATGACAATTGCGCGGTCATACAACACTGTACCCAAATTAAATTTGTATCATTTTTTTCATACAAATAGAGATTTAATTTGGTGGTATTTGATCACCACTGGGGATTTTTATTTTTTGCTAAACAAACAAAAAAGACAGAAAATTTATAAAAAAAAAACATGTTTTATAGTTTGTTATAAAAAAAATCTCCTTCATTGATATGCGCTGATGAGGCTTCACTGATAGGCTACACTGATGGGCACAGATAAGGCGGCACTGATAGGCACTGATAAGACGGTGCAGTGTCATATTCTGCTCCCTATCGCAGAATGCTGCGGAAGTCACGTGGCGGCCAACTGCGCATGCGCAATGCGTTCCAACGGCAAATGCGATGCGTTCCAGGGGATTTACGACACTACCCTTCAGTGAACCATCACAATTTGTCACGGAAGTGACGAGGAACCATACACAGAGCGGCGGGGAAGGGGGGGGGCGGGAGAGAAAGAGACATACAGATGTAACGAGAACCATACACAGAGCGGGGGGCGGGAGAGAAAGAGACATACAGATGTAACGAGAACCATACTGTATCTGCCTGTCTCTTTATCTCTCCCCCCGCTCCGTGTATTGTTCTCATTATATCTGCATGTCTCTTTTTTTCCCACCCCCCCCCCCGCTCTTTGTATGGTTCTCATTACATCTGTATGTCTTTCTCTCCGGCCCCCCCCCCCCCCCCCCGCCGCTCTGTGTATGCTTCCTCGTCACTTCCGTCACAAATTGTGATGGGTTGACTGAACGGTAGTGTCGTGAATCCCCTGGAACGCAACGCATTTGGCGTTGGAACGCATTGCGCATGCGCAGTTTGACGCCACGTGACTTAGGCTGCATTCTGCGATAGGGAGCAAACGGTGACACTACAATGGCACTGATAGACACTGATAAGACGGCACTAATGGGCACTGATAAGTCGGCACTGATTGGCCCTGATAGGTGTCACTGATGGGTGGCACTGATTGGTGTCACTGATAGATGGCACTGATGGACACTAATTGGTGGCACTGATGGGCACTGGTAGGGGGAACTGATAGGCAGCACTGATTGGTGACATTGATAGGTAGCACTGTGGGCACTGATAAGTGGCACTGTGGGCACTGATGGGTGGCACTGTGGGCACTGGTAGGTGGCACTGTTAGGTGGCACTGGTGGGCACAGATGACTCTGCGGCTGCTCTCCCTGATCGGGACCAATGTCCCTCTGACAGCTGCCGGTGATCGGCGTAAGGAGAAATAATAGCTGATTACCGGCTCTGTTTACATCACATGATCAACTGTCATTGGCTGACAGCTGATCACGTGGTAAGGGGTCGACCCCTTACTCCGATCTGTGATCACCCGAGTCTCATAGACTCACTGACCACAGCGCACACCGCGCGTGCCCTTCAGGGGGCACGCAGACCACTTGAGCATGGGTGGACGTGTATTGACACCCTCCCGGCAAAGTAGGTCTGTGCTGTAGCCATCAATCTGCTATAGCATGGATGAGAAATGGTTAAGGTTGCTCTTAAAGACACATAGCTCAGTGAGGACACTGCCTTGTGTAAGGATCAAACTCATGACCTTCAGATTATGAGTTTAATGCATGGCCAGCTGTGCTGATGAGGTTAAACACTGCCACCAGCTGGTTAGTCACTGGTGGTTTTAGCACTTGGAAAGTAATAGCTAGGCGTTTAAAAAAAAAAAAAAATCATATGTAATTTCACCTGGCAGCAGCTTCTTTTTCCATATGGTCTAGTGGTGGGGATTCCTGTTTTTTTGCCCAGGTTCTGCTATTGGCTTTTTTGACAAAGTGCCAAGCTACAGGGCACACCTACTCTGTTTCAACATCAAAATCCCTTGAGGGAGTTTTTAGAAAACTTGTTTAAATATATGACCTTTCATTTCATTTGCAATTGCCTCCTTTCCTCGCCACCGCTGTGAGAAAATGTGGAAGATATTACTGATGAAAGCTACAAATTCAACAAAATCAACAAAACATGGAAATTCAGAAACATTTCTTTGCCAACTTCCTTCTTTTGAAACAAGAGACTATGCAATGTCAAAGATGGCAGTCGTCCTTTTGGAAATGGATATACTGTATGCTTAAAAATATTTTTTACTCTCTGGCCCAGATTCTCGTATCTGAGCGTAAAACTGCGGCGGCGAAATGTATGTCATTTACGTTACGCCGTCGCAAGTTTTACAGGCAAGTGCTTTATTCTCAAAGCAGGGGCAACTTTACGCATCGCAAATCTAACGTAAACATCATAACTTCACTGCGTCGAATTCGCGTATTTTGCTAATTTGCATACACGACGGAGGCGACACCTAGCGGCGAAAAAAAAATTGCATTTAAGATCCGACAGCGTAAGAGCCTTACGCCTGTCGGATCTAATGGTTATCTATGCGTAACTGATTCTACGAATCAGTCGCATAGATACGATGGCCCAAATTAGGACTTACGACGGCGCACATTGCGTTGCGCCGTCGTAGGCCCTTTTAGAATCTGGGCCTAGGTGTCTCTGCTATAAAACATATCTAATAAAAAAATGTAAATCAAATTTCTTCAATAATTTAGGTCATTCAGCTACATATTTTTGGTAAAAAAAAAATCCCAATTAGCGTATATTGATTGGTTTGCGCAAAAGTTTTAGCATCTACAAACGATGGGATATTTTTATGTAATTGTATTTTTTTTTATTTTTTTACTATTAATGGAGGTGATCAGTGATTTATAGCGGTGCGTACAAATCGGACACCTAACTGACACTTTTGACACTTTCTGGGGGACCAGTGACACTAATACAGTAATCAGTGTTAAAACTATGTACTTTTACTGTACTAATGACACTGGCAGGGAAGGAGATAACACCAGGGGCGATCAAAGGATTAAGTGTGCTCCTTGGGAGTGCTTTCTAACTGTGTAGAGGTTGCTCTGAGTGGATGAAGACAGAGAACTGTGTTCCTGCTTAGAAAGAACACAACATCTCCATCTTCTTCCCTGTCAGAACAGCGATCTGCCTTGTTTACGTGTGCCGCCCAGTGGCTATTGCACTAAATGACATACAGGTATGTGATTTCTCGCAATAGAGCCAATAGTGCTGCAGTAAATATGTGGTAAGCGGTCAGCATGTGGTTAAAGTGGAGGTTCACCCTCAAAAACATTTCTGACATCACACGGAGTCGAGCCATCCTACCGACAGAATGCCGGTGTTTTTTTTTTTCTCAGCACATACCTCGTTATCACGATTTTCACCTCACGGCAATCCTGCGGGAGTGGCCGTTCCCAAGCACTGCCTGTGATTGACAGGCTTCTGAACGGCGCATACTGCACGTCACAGGTTGCTGAAAAAACCCGAACGTCGGTGCGGCTCTATACGGCGCCTGCGCACCGACGTTCGGGTTCTGTCGGCAACCTGTGACGCGCAGTATGCGCCGTTCGGAAGCCTGTCAATCACAGGCAGTGCTTGGGAACGCCCACTCCCGCGGTTTTGCCGTGAGGTGAAAATCGTGATAATGAGGTATGTTCCGAGAAAAAAAAAAAACACCGGCATTCTGTCGGTAGGATGGCTCGACTCCGTGTGATGTCAGAAATGTTTTTAAAGGGTGAACCTCCACTTTAAAGCGGGAGTTCACCCATTTGTAAAAAAAAAAAAATTCTCCCCTTAGCTTCCTGCTCGTTCGGTCTAGGGGAATCGGCTATTTGTATTAAAATATGAGCAGTACTTACCCGTTTTCGAGCTGCATCTTCTTCCGTCGCTTCCGGGTATGGGTCTTCGGGAGCGGGCGTTCCTTCTTGATTGACAGCCTTCCGAGAGGCTTCCGACGGTCGCATCCATCGCGTCACTCGTAGCCGAAAGAAGCCGAACGTCGGTGCGGCTCTATACTGCGCCTGCGCACCGACGTTCGGCTTCTTTCGGAAAATCGTGACGCGATGGATGCGACCGTCGGAAGCCTCTCGGAAGCCTGTCAATCAAGAAGGAACGCCCATTCCCGAAGCCCATACCCGGAAGCGACGGAGAGGATGCGTCTCGTAAACGGGTAAGTACTGCACATATTTTAAAATAAATAGCCGATTCCCCTAGTAAAAACGAGCAGGAATCTAAGGGGGAAAAGTGCCCTCTAAGGGTGAACCCCCGCTTTAAGCTTAAATTAGAACTAGTAAACATTATTTTTTTTTTCATTTTGGATAGTGTAACAGAGGCATTTTTTTTTGTGTGCCATCTCTACCATAGCCAAAACAGAATATGAGAGCAAATCTCTCCAAAGTGAGGGAATTCATGGTTGTCGTCTGGTTCTCATTGGAAGATTTTCATTACATTTTTCTTCTAAAGACACCCCCAAAACTTTTTATTTAACTTTCACTCTCTGTGATAATGGTAAATAAGACAAATAAAGAGGGTCAATGCCCCTAGTGGGTGCACAGACATCAATAAAAACCCAAAAGGTGTTCTAAATCTCTTCTAAATGTAAAAAAGTTTTGCCTTGGCTATACTTGAACAAAAAATGTGTTAATAAGGAAGGGGGTGGGGGTAAGGCCCCGTACACACGATAGGATCCATCCGCTGGAATTGATCCGCAGACCGGCTCCAGCGGATAGATCCCCTGGTGTGTACAATCCAGCGGATCCGTTTCCGCGGATTTTTATCCCCTGGGATGGATTTCCAGCGGATAAAAATTTGAAGACATGCTTTAAAATCTATCCGCTGGAATCCATTCCAACGGATTGATCCGCTGGTCTGTACAGACTTACCGGATCAATCCGTCCGAATGAATCCCCCGCATGCGTCGTAATGATTCGACGCATGCGTGGAATTCCTTATATGACAGCGTCGCGCACGTCGCCGCGTCATCATAGCGGCGACGGCGCGACACGTCATCGCGATGGGATTTCGGCGCGGATTTCGATCCCCTGGTGTGTACACTCCATCGGATCAAAATCCGCGGAAATCCTCTCGTGTGTACTAGGCCTGAGGGTTCAAAAGAAAACTTTTGTAAACAGGCGAAGGTCCATTTTAAAGTGACTGGCGTTTAGACCATGTGTGGGTGTGGGGTGCATTAATCAAATAGGAAGATTTTGAAATAAGGCTGTGAAATACTGGGCAGATCACACAGCTAAGACTTCTGGAGGAAAGCATCACCAGGAAATATATTCTATTTAAAAAAACTGAACATGGGAAGGGGCACTATGAACCATAAATGCATTTATGTTTTAAGAACAGATAATGCTTAGTAGAGTAATTTTTATAGTTGGCATAGAAACAATTACAGTTATGCCAAACATATATTACAACATTAGCACTTTGGAAACAGTTTTCCAAGTCCAGATGTGGCTTTTGGAATATTGCCTAAGATGACTATGATGAGCATGCACCTCTGTCAATGGACTTATTCATAGGAACTATGCATTCATAAAACTACTACGCTGTTCCACTAAACCTATGCACTCAGCTTTTACATTAATGGATTCATTATTACTTTCACGCACAAGTGAAATATTTATAATTAATTAAATTGCTTAAAGCGGGGGTTCACCCTATATAAAAAAAAAAAAAAAATTTCCCTCTAGCATTAAATCCGGCATAGTAGCGCGAGCTACACTATGCCGGTCTTAATTTTTTTTTCCCCGTACTCACTGTTATAGCTTACATAGAAGATTCCGGGGAATGGGCGTTCCTATGGACAGGGAAGGTGATTGACGGCCGGCCGTGGCACGTCACGCATCTCCGGAAATAGCCGAAATAGGCTTGGCTCTTCACGGCGCCTGCGCATAGCCTGTGCGCAGGCGCCGTGAAGAGCCGAGACCTACTCCGGCTGTCTTCGGGGAGCGTGACGTGCCAGAGCCGGCCGTCAATCACCCTCCCTCTTGCTAGGAACGCCCATTCCCCGCGGCAGACGGAATCGTCTAGGTACGATATAACCGTGAGTACGGGGATAAAAAAATTAAGACCGGCATAGTGTAGCTCGCGCTACTATGCCGGATTTTATGCTGCATTGATTGATTGATTGATTGATTGATTGATTTTAATATTTCTTTACAGCGCCACATACACCCTGAAGGGTGTGTCTAAGCGCTGGAAGGAGGTCCGCTGGTCTATTCTGGACCAAAAAGCAATCCAAGAGAAGAAAGAAAAAAGACTTCGTAGACGAACTGATGGCTCGTGTACATAAATAAAAAGAGAAACCATATAAAGTATCAACAATAAAAACAAACGGTAGCAAGGGGGTTTGGAGTGAGGGGGACATAGGGTGAGGGAAGGAGGGGCCAGGTCAGTTTAATTAGGCGTGGTCATAATCAACTTGCCCCAAAGAGGAAGGTTTTAAGAGCCTTTCTGAAGGTAATAAGAACAGTGTACTTCCTCAAAGACAACGGGAGAAGGTTCCAAAGCGAGGCGGCTCTGGCTCTGAAAGATCGGCCACCAAACGAAATCAACCTTACTAGAGGGATGACAGCAAAGTCCTGATCGGCCGATCTCAGTGCCCTGGGGGGGTGGTAATGTATGGCCATGTTATTAATGAACAGTGGGCCATGTTGTTTGAAGGCCCTGAACATAACACACAAAGCCTTGAATTCAATCCTCCTTGCGCATGGGAGCCAATGAAGTAGTCTGAGAACGGGTGATATATTGTCCCATCTTGAGGTCCCCGTAATCAACCTAGCTGCCTGGTTCTGCACCAGCTGCAGCTTGGAGAGCCATTTAGTAGGGAGTCCAAGGTATACCACATTGCAAAAGTCAAGACGTGAGATGACTAAGGCCTGTACTAGTGTATTTCTGTGTGTTTGGGAGAGCAGATGTTTTACCCGTCGCAGCATCCGAAGATAGTAAAGGGCATTCTTGGTACAATTCCTCACCTGTGGAATCCATGAAAGTTTATTGTCAAATATGACGCCCAGGTTTCTTACTTGGCTGGATGGAGTGGGGCACGGGCCCATTGATACGGGCCACTCTGCAAGCAGGTTTAAACTTTGTGTTGGACCTGTAAGAAGTACCTCAGTTTTAGATACGTTCAGGGCCAAACGATTGTCCTTCATCCATGTCTGGATAGATGAGAGGCAGCAGGAAAGAAGGTGGGCATTGTTGTAAAGGAGGGTGAACCACCGCTTTAACAATAGGAATTGCCTTACCCAATAAGAAAAGATTTATATGCAGTGACACTTGTGTGAAAGGCACACCAAAACATATGCAAAATGTTCTGGAGACAGCATTTCCACCATAGGGAGACAAAAATGTTGGCTGTTATGTCTACAGCTCATATTACATAACTATTACAGTGTTTCAGCTTGTGTATATACTTTTCATTTTCATATCATCTTCACATTTAACTACTTGCCGACCAGCCACCGCAGTTCTACGGCGGCAGGTCGGCTCCCCTGCGCGAGAGCCCGTAGCGAGGAGGAGAAGCTTTTCAGAGTCCAGGATTATACCTAGCACCCTGGCATGTGGGGATGGACTGATAGTTGAGCCACCAGTCTTGACAGAGAAGTCAGGGAAAGGGGCACATGGGAAAGGAAATATTATGAGCTCAGCTTTGGATAGATTGAGTGTGAGAAAGTGGTGTGACAAGCATACTAATATGTCTGTTAGTAAACTAGTCATGCATGAGGACACTTTCGAGCTTCATAAGTTATTCTATAAAGAGGAAGCATCTTATTCACTAAACGTTTCAAAACATACATTTTTATGACTTCAGTAGACATCCAATTAAGGGCTATGGTTTTCCTGGCATACCAAAGTAAAAAGTAAACATTTGTTTAGCTGTGAACATATCCAAAATTACTGAAAAGACACCACTTTGCATTAAAGGGGTTTTCCACCCATTTTGTAAGTTTATTAAAAGTCAGCAGCTACAAAAAGTGTAGCTGCTGGCTTTTAATAAACCGACACTTACCTGCTCCACGGCTCCAGCGACGCGCCGGACGGGGCTCCGCTCCTCGCCCCCCTCGCCGGCCGGCGTCTTCATGCTCAGTGTGGGCACCCGGCCGTGACATTTTTCGGCTTCACGGCCGGGCACCCACTGCGCATGCGCGAGCGGCACTGCGCATGCGCGAGCGGCACGGCCCGGCGAGGCGCCATCTGATTGGACAGGCGATCGCCGAGGACCTGTGACGTGTCCTGGGCGATCGCCTACAGCAGCTCCTTCTGTAGGTGATTAAGCTTAATCGCCTAGGCGATTAGGCTTAATTGTCTACCCGGAAGGAGGAAGTGGGACAGGAAGTCCCACTCCTCCTGAAGCCCCCACTCCCCCCCAAAAAAATTACATGCCAAATGTGGCATGTAAGGGGGAGAGGAGTGGGTTAAGAGGAAGTTCCAAATTTGGGTGGAACTCCTCTTTAAGCCCCGTACACACGATCCGAAAATTGTACGAAAAACGCCGCTTTCGAAACGATCGTACAATAATCGAGTCGTTTGTACAGAGCTTTCGAGAGCTGATCGGGACAGTTCCTCCGATTTTATTCTATCGGACATGAATTTTTTTCGTACAGATGCCAGATCGTACGATTTTCGTTTAATCAGTATTGCTGTCGTTAGAAAATGCAATACAAATGCATTACAACACATGACATCACTTCCGATTTTTTATTCTGCCGTACGAGAATTTTCGTGACTTTAGTAAACTCATCAGATTCGACATGAGATTAGCATACAAAAAAAAACCAGACGATCATTCGTCCGATAATCGGATTGTGTGTACCGGGCAGTACATATGTTAGGGATTAGAAAGTTATGATCGATAAAACAGTAACTTGCAAAAAAAAAAGTTCTGACATTAGATCCTCCCCAAACCATATGTAGAATCTCTCTATTGGACCTCTGGCACTTGTGACAAATAGGGAAGTGTCGTATACCCATTATACAGAATTAGGCAGTGGGGAAATGTGAAAGAATCCTAATTGTTTTTCTTTCTTTCTGTTATAACATTTTGAAAAAAAACTTAAACTAAAACCTGATCAGGGTTTTTTTTTATGTACTATGATTGCTTATAACTGTGAATTTTACAGTTATAAGCAACCATTTTTTCTGAATGAAAATTAATTCAGTGTTTACTATTGTGATTAGCTGTGATTGGTCACAGCTTATCACATGGTGCAGATTGGCTGTGAATGACCCTGTCTGAACCATGTGATCACTGTAACCAATCAGTGTGAAGGCATGAATCAAAGCCTTTCATTCTGTACAATTGTCATGTGATCTGCTGTGGATGAGTGCAGCAGTCACATGGCACCGGCAACGGGCCGGTACACTGATCTGTCATCGGCTGTGTCACTGCGGGTCTCGCGTCATTCGGCGGGCGTCTCCCATGGAGGCAGAATCAATCGTGGCGGTGTGTATCATCGGGTTGTGGAAGGATTACATCACTGGAATTTACTTTTTATAATATTAAAGGACTTGTCCCAAGCTGTGTGTGTGTGTGTGTTTTTTTTTTAAATGTTTTCACTTTTTTGGGTGAAATGGTAGGGGTACAATGTAGCCCGTTACCAATTCACATGGGGTGGACGGGATCTGGGGTTTTCTCTTTGTTAAAGGGGCTTCCAGATTCCGATAAGCCCCCTGCCCGCAGACCCCCACAACCACCGGGCAAGGGTTGCGGGCATGTGGCCTGGTACGGTTCAGGAGGGAGGGCCACTCTCTCGTCCCCCCCTCTTTTCCTGCGGCCTGCCAGGTTGCGTGCTCGGATAAGGGTCTGGTATGCATTTTTTGGGGGAACCATTTTTTTTATTTTGGCATGGGGTTCCCCTTTAAATCCATACCAGACTTCAGGTCTGGTATGGATTTTGAGGGGGACCCCTACACCATGTTTTAAAAAAAATTGGCGCAGGGTTCCCCTTAATATCAATACCAGACCGGAAGGACCTGGTATGGAATTTCAGTTCGGGGTTCCCCTAATATTCATATCAGACCCAAAGGGCCTGGTAAAGGACCATGCCGTTTTTTTTCAATGACTTTGATCTGTATTGCCGGGACCCGACAATTCATTAATAGCCGCGAGTAGTTTTAAATAATTTTTTTTCCTTTTAGAAATGTCATTTTGTGCAGGGACTGTTCTAAACACGGAAAAATGCAACCCCTTTACAGGCATACTATAGACACCCCCCAGGTACAAAATTTAAAGGAATACTTTTATTGGTTCACTTTAAGCTTTATTAAAATCACTCCTGCCGAAGAAACAGATGTTTTTAAAAGTTTTTTTTGCATTGATACATGTCCTCTGGGGCAGGACTCAGGTCCCCAAACACTTTTTATGACAATAACTTACATATTAAACTTTAAAATAAGCACTTTTGATTTTTTACGTTCGTGTCCTATAGACTTTAACAGTGTTCACGTGTTTGAACAAGTTTTTTGCCTGTTTGCATGTTCTGCTGCGAACCGAACCGGGGGGTGTTCGGCTCATCGCTACAGTATATACAGCTATATACAGCGACAAATGAAGAGGAAAGAGAAACAAATGGACTTTGTTCCAAGTTAGGGACAGTCCCTTGTAATCAGTGACAGTTAGAAGCTCATAGCTCCCAATTGTCCCTGATTTGGAACAAAGTCCCTCTGTCCCTCTTTCCTCCTCATTTGTCCTTAATTTTGGTCTGATCTATAAAGTTGTACATACAATGCACTTTTTATCTTTCAAAGTGTTTCCCAGTGCTAAACTGTTCATCCAAATTCTAAATTGCTGAATTTGTAAATGTAAAAGCCAATATAAAGGAATAATCGTGGGTAAAAAGAAAATCCCTTGTTTAATTTTTTTTGTATAATTTTCATTTTAAGGGGACGTGGCAGGGGGTGTGTCCCATGACTGCATAATTTTTCTAATAGGTGTCCCTCGTTCCCATCTCAGAAAGTTGGGAGGTATGGAAGTCATGTACTTGTAGTCCACTGTTTACTTCCCAGGTCTGTTTCTCCATACAGACCTGGGGCTGGGGGAGGAGCAGTGTTGCCAACTTTCCGTATTTTTATGAACAGTTCGTAAAAACGGGCACTTTTTTCCCCCGTTCGTAAATGTCCGTAGTTGCGGGAATGTGCCAGTAAAAATAGCAGAGATCGGTTCGGCTTGGAACTGCGCATGGAGATTGGAGGCAGGGGGTGATTGGAGGCAGCGGGTGATGGTGGCTGAGGTGGCATTGCAGAGGGTTATGGAGAAGGGGGGAATGGAGGCAGGGGGAGATTGGAGGCAGGGGGTGTTAGTGGCAGGGGGTGATTGGAGGCAGGGGGTGTTGGTGGCACTGCAGAGGGGGATGGTGGCACTGCAGAGGGTGGGGGGTGGAGACAGGGGTTGTTGGTGGCACCGCAGAGGGTGATGGAGGCAGGGGACAATGGAGGCAGGGGGTGATTGGAGGCAGGGGGCCTGGGGGAAATTGGAGGCAGAGGGAGATTGGAGGCAGAGGGAGATTGGAGGCAGAGGGAGATTGGAGGCAGGGGGAGATTGGAAGCAGGGGGAGATTGTGGCACCGCAGAGGGGGGTGAAGGCAGGGGGTGTTGGTGGCAGAGGGGGATGGAGGCAGGGGGTGATGTAATCAAATAATTTGCCCTTATTATATCGAAAATAACTAAAATATGTTTTTTTTTTACCTTAATATCTACCTTACATCACATTGCTATTTGCCTTGCTTACTTGTGTGTAGCCTAAATACTGAAATTTGCACTTAAAAATTTAATTTAGTAACTTTTGTGAAATGCCAGTAAAAAACGTGGCTGCTCCAGTAAATTTCCGGTGTCGTGCCAGTAAATTTCAATCTGGTAGGTTGGCAACACTGGGGAGGAGTCTGCGCACAACTCTCCTAGGCAAAAAAAAAAATCAATGCACATTTTTCATTTTTGCAATATATGTGCATTAATTGTTTATATTTAAAAAAAAATATTTAAAGCACAAAAAGAAGACAGAGAAGGAAAACTATCCAAATAAAAAACTAAGCCCCCCACATCTAAGCACTGGTAAGCAGCTAACGACAATTCTCTTACTACCAATAAAGCTGTGCAATGAAAAAAAAAAAGCCAGAGACCGGAAGTTGAGGAGGGGCGGATTGTGAACGCGCACGGCTGCCCCTGACGTCAAGAAACAGTTCTGTTGCTGGGCAGCTGCATTGGCATTGTCACGTGACCGCGCAACTACTTTGAGTCTGTCAAGGGCGCGCTGCGCGTGCGTGTTGAGTGTGTAGTACTAGCGGGAGCTGCAGCTTTAGGTTCCCTTGCTCCCCGTGTGATTTGAACACCTAGTGTCAGCACCCTGCTGCTTAGACATGGGTTGTGCCTTCTCTAAGAAAGCCAAGAGGAAGGGAAGCGCCAAGGACTCGGGACCCACAGAGCAACCGCAACCTGAGGAGGGGCAGGAGAGCAAGCAGTACAGCTGGGACAAGAGGGAGAAGGTGAGCGCTGTGATTGGTGTTCTAGCTGAGATTATGTATAGGCTGTGCTCTGATTGAATGTGTACATCCTGGAGGATCAGACCTTCCTGTGTGCCCCTGACTGGTGCTCTACCCTGCCTAGGTGTACCCAGATTTCTAGGTGTGTCCTGATCACTCCAGGTTAGGAAGACACACAGTGCACCATTGTATGGGAAGTGTCTTCACCTATGTGCTTCTAATGCTTATCCTCAAATCTGTCATAAGTGTCAGTGTATCTAAAGCCCACTCCTTTTCTTTCATAATATATGGGTATAGTGGAGAGGGTATAGAGCCCCTGTTAGGTTTGTATTGCTGTTTGTGTCCCTATTAGGGATGTTTACTATACTTGTGACCACGTCATCAGGGAAGTGAGGGAAATGTTAACACAGATCTTTCCAGTGTTACTGAAAAAAGGGCAGGGGAATGTAACACGCAGGATGATATCAAACACATTCCATGATTTCATTCATTCATCTTCCTGTTTGTTTGTTTTTTGGGTGATGGTGACATCACCAATTCTTTCAGCTGCCCTGTAGGAAGTGTCTGTCACTAGTCTCTTGTAGCTGCCCTCAGGGAAGGCTACGTCACAGTTGCCTTGCAGCTGCCCCTCCCCTAGGGAAGGCTAGGTCACAGTTGTCTTGCAGCTGCCCCCCCCTAGGGAAGGCTACGTCACAGTTGCCTTGCAGCTGCCCCTCCCCTAGGGAAGGCTACGTCACAGTTGCCTTGCAGCTGCCCCCCCCCCCCGGGAAGGCTACGTCACAGTTGCCTTGCAGCTGCCCCCCCCCAGGGAAGGCTACGTCAGTTGCCTTGCAGCTGCCCCCCCCCAGGGAAGGCTACGTCAGTTGCCTTGCAGCTGCCCCCCCCCCCCGGGAGGCTACGTTGCAGTTGCCTCGTAGCTGCCGCCCCCCCCCCCCCGGGAAGGCTACGTCGCAGTTGCCTCGTAGCTGCCCCCCCCCCGGGAAGGCTACGCGCAGTTGCCTCGTAGCTGCCCCCCCGGGAAGGCTACGTCGCAGTTGCCTCGTAGCTGCCCCCCCCCGGGAAGGCTACATCACAGTTGCCTCGTAGCTTCCCCCCCCCCCAGAAAGGCTACGTCGCAGTTGCCTTGTAGCTGCCCCCCCCCCCCTGTGAAGGCTACATCACCAGTGCCTTTCAGCTGCCCCCGAGGAGCGCTATGTCTTCAGTACCAATGGACACTGGTGACCTAGCCCTGGGAAGGCTAAGTCAACAGTGTCTTCTAGGTAGATCTTGTGTAAAATGCAAGATTTCAGGTATTTTTTATTTATTTTTTATACATTGCCATGGCTGCAGCTACTTGTGAGTCAAGTAGCTTAATGGTGCACATGTTGCTGAAGCCTTGGCAATGTATAAAAAATATCAAACTGCACCAGATCTCATTCAGAGTGTAAAGAAGATCTAGCGCTGATGTCACTGGTGGGCCGGCACAGAAGAAGATCCTGCCCACTGATGACATTTCTTGTTTTAAGGTCTTATAAGGAGATGGAACGGAGCATTAGCATACGGGAACACAAAGAAATGAGGCAATGATGGCGTTTTTATATAAAGAGGAGGAGGTCCTCTTTATATAAAGAGGAGGAGGAGGGGGAGGAGGTCCTCTTTAAGTGTCACCAGAACAGCATTAGAATAGAAATCTTTCAGTGCGGACATTCTAATGACAATTGTAGAAAAGGACAACTACATAACAAAAGGGAAAAGAGTGAAATTCAGCGGCATAAGTATAATTAAATAGATATAAAATACAAAATAAGCTGCACCTCATAAACAATACTGATTGTAATATATGAAGAAATAGGTAGAGGGTGCTAGACCACTCAGTGATAAGTAAATATAGTGATCCTGTGGAAGAAAACCCCCTGAAGACGTTCTATCCAACGAAACGTACGTCGGAGGCGGACCCGATCACGTGACGTGCCTTTCCCTGCTCGTGGAGCTGTTAGCTGGGACGCCAAGCTATGCTACGGGGGTAGCATTTCTACTGAAACGACCCACACACCTATCGTACCGCAAGGTAGCGGTGACAGGCTCGCAGCCCCAGTGCCGGGTAGGCACCCCTACAGTAAGAGGCCATTTCGGCTGTTTGTTTTATATTTTTTCTACCTTGTATTTTTAATACATTTTTATCAGTATTACACTATTGGCACCTCCATTGTTTTTTTGCATATCCTAACTGGGACGTCCTGGGATGAGGCTATTATCTGCTTTCTGTCCGCTGTGTATGCAGGCACAATCCTGCATAGGCTCAATTGACTAACTTTTTAACTAAAGTAGTCTACCTCTTCTGGTAAGAGCATCCTTTTCTCATCAGCACAGATATTGGGTGGTTAAGAAGACTGGAATGTGGTGGTGGCATTTTCCTTTTTTTCACTAAAAAGCAAGATTATATCAACTAAGAAGAATTTCTTTCACGTTTTGTGTACTTTGTTGTTACACATTATTCACAAGATTTGGGACTATAATGTCATGTGGTCATGACATAGAGACATTTTTTTGAAACTTTATAATTAAATTTATCGCAGATTTTGTATTTAATATTAATACATATTTTCTTCCACAGGATCACTATATTTACTTATCACTGAGTGGTCTAGCGCCCTCTACCTATTTCTTCATACATAACAAAAGGGACTTTTACTGTGCCAAACAGAATCTGAACAGATCACATATATAAAAACATTGTGTTCATTAGAGAAAATGCAAAGTTTTCCTATTCTATATGTGATCTGTTCAGAATCTTTTTGGCATGGTAAAAGTACTATTTGTTGTGTAATTGTTCTTTAATGCGAGTTACAGGGATGTGGTGCCTTTGGGTCTTCCCATGTAGGCACATTTTTTGATTATGAACTGTAGAGGAGGGCATTTTCTTCACTTTTTTTTTTAAAGAGATTTTCTCTTGTTGGTGAAGGCAAATTTATGCAGAGGAGGTTTTGGTTAACTGTTCCATACTCTATCCAAAACTTGAAAAAGTGTTACTTTTATGTTTGTATACAAGACCCCTTTCACACTGGAGGCGTTTTTCATGTGCTTTAGCCTGAAAAACGCCTCCAGTGTGAAAGGGGTCTTATGAAGGTAGAAATGATATAAATGTCCTTTTTCTGTGATTTTTATGGATGGTTACAGATGTTGAAAGTTTCTCCTTGAAAATATTTCTATTTAAAATTGTGTAGAGCTTTTAGCTAAAGGTAGCTTTAGTACAAAATGCCAGTTTTGTCCATGTGATTCAGCTGTCGTCTATAAGAACCGTATCATACAGGCAATCTTTACGTTGTATCAGGATCACCAAGATTCTATGCCAGTCTAGGAAATCATACCCCTCCTTGCTTAGCCAGCGAGACCGTTTCCTTGCTGGAAGGGGAGACTGGGCATGCTTCATTTCTGATGTCCTTTTTTTATTGGGAACAATGGAGTGCTTGTCACTGTAACAAAACCACACTATTTTTTATTCATTTTTTTTTCTTCCACCTTCTGATCTGGCCAGTACATGTGTTGTTTTTTTTTTACATCCTTGAACAGATCAAGCTGTCCAGCAAAAGTGACAGAGGTTTGAGACAAACCATTTTGACATGTGCCCCCTAAAACATAATACCCCTAATAATATAAGATCTGGATCCCTGCTGTGCCGATACATACTTGTAGTTTCACTGATGCCCTAGCATACAGGCATCACTATACTTCTGGCACTGCAGGGGTGGAGAGCTGCAGCCTCAACAGTGATGGATTCTATCATCTGCCCTCCATTTCCTCTCTCCTCATCCATTCACAAAAGGCCTTGTATCTGTTAAAGGCATTCAGTGACAAGAGAAGAGAAGAGTATGGGCAGATAAACAGGATCTACCCTTGTCCATTATCAGAATGCCTTCAACAGATGCAAGGCTTTTTTTTGAATGGACGGAGGGAGAAGAAAGGGGAGAGAAAAAGACTGGATCCCTTCTCTTCTGCAGGTGCAGTTCTTCATCCTCACAACTCTGCAAGTATGGTGTTGCCAGTACTTTCCGGTGTCGGTGAAACAGAGTTTAAAGGCACGGTGTCTTTTGCCTTCATGCATTCTATGCATGAAGGTAAAAATATCTTCTGTGTGCAGCAGACCACCCTAATACTTGCCTTATTCTCCACTCAGACCAGCGATGTCCAGAAGAGCCTCTCTGGGGACTCACACTTCTGATTGCCTTTTGGCAGCAGCGGGAGCCATTGACGAGTAGGCGCAGGGAAAATTTGAGGGATGTATATGTGTGTGATAGATAGATATAAATTCTGAAGTATGTGTGCTTTCTTCTAACTCTTTTTAGGCGTCGGACTACACAAAGACCCACGGACTTCTTTCTTATTTTAGATTCCAGGAAGATTAGTTGCTACATTTTACAGTTCTGCTTTTAAAAAGATTGTTCCTCCCAGAATACTGAAGTGAATATTTAGTGACTTAAACGCTCACTAGTCATATCCTGTTATATTTCTGCAAAGGACAAAGGTTCGCTGCGCTCTATTTTTTTTATATATATATATATATATATATATATATATATATATATATATATATATATATATATATATATATATATATATATATATATATATATATATATATATATATATATATATATATATATATTAAGAATAATTAGTATTGCTTAGAAGTAATTCCTGGGTGATATACGTGTGTGTATACAGAATGTTATAAATAAACAGAGCAGTACACTGATTTTTCCAGTAATGAGCTGTGCAGGGGGGTGTTTGCCTGACCAATGGGGTACAGGCAGGCGGTACTCTCAAGTAGAATGCACAGAAGAAAATTGATCATTCTGGGATGAATGTGCCTCCATGCCTAGCGAGGTCGTTTTAAAATGGGAAAAACAGGGAGACTAGCAGGATCACCAAGTATTTCACACAAAGGAAACAACAAAAGGAGAAAAGGATACTTTTTATCACAAGTACATAGTACAACAGGCACATACCAGAAATATGAAATGTTGGGGTAACGCACTTTAAAGCAGAATTCCAAGCAAAAATCGTAATTTCAGATTGTTTTTAACTTTTTATATTAGTTTTGTAGCAGCAAGTCATATGCACAATTGAACAACCTTCACTTCCTGGAATCCTGGTTTGACCCCTTTTACACTGGAGCAGTTTGAAGGCGCTGTTGCGCTAATAATTGTGGCTGCAAACCGACCCCAAACAGCTGCTGCTGTTTCTCCAGTGTGAAAGCCCGAGGGCTTTCACACTGGAGCGGTGCGCTAGCAGGACGGGGGGGGGGGGGGAGTCCTGCTAGCTACATCTTTGGAGCGGTGAAAGAGCGGTGTGTGTGCCGCTCCTCCACCACTCCTGCAAATTGAAATCAATTGGACAGCGCGGCTATACCACTGGCAATGCGCCTCTTTTAACCCTGTCTTGGCCACTAGTGGGGGTAAAACCGCCCTGCTAGTGGCCGAATAGCGACACGAAATTAGCAATAAAGCACCACTAAAAATAGCGACGCTTTACCGCCACCGCACCTCCCGCCCCAGTGTGGCCTTGGACCCCTTTCACACTGGGCCGGTTTGCAGGCACTATTGCGCTAAAAATAGAGCCTGAAAACTGTCCTAAAACAGTGGCTGCTGTTTCTCCAGTGTGAAAGCCCGAGGGCTTTCACACTGGAGCGGTGCGCTGGCAGGAGGGAAAAAAAAGTCCCGCTAGCTGCATCTTTGGAGCGGTGAAATAGTGGTGTGTATACCGCTCCTTCACCACTCCTGCCCATTGAAATCAATGGGACACTGCAGCTATACCGCCGGCAATGCAGAGGTGCATTGCGGGCGGTTTTAACCCTTTCTTGGCCACTAGTGGGGGGGGGGGTAAAACCGGGCGAATAGCGTTGCTTTACCGCCATCAAGGGCCCCAGTTCCCAGTGTGAAAGGGGCCTTAGTGTTCACCCTCAGATGGCTAACCATAGGAAAGCGTGGACTTCTACAGCTTCTATGAATGGAGGATGGTCGATTTGATTAAAAGGTCTGCCTCCTCCATTCATAGATCACGTTTCATTCATAGAATCTGTGGTATGGCTACTATGAATGGAGGGTGTGGGAGAAAAGTGCGGGCATAGTCGGCGCCCATCGCAACTCCCTCAGCTCTTTTAACCCCTGTTTCTCTAGAACAAGGGTCTCAAACTGGCGGTCCTCCAGCTGTTGCAAAACTACAAGTCCCATGAGGCATTGCAAGGCTGACCGTTACAAGCATGACTCCCACAGGCAGAGGCATGATGGGACTTGTAGTTCCGCAACAGCTGGAGGGCTGCCAGTTTGAGACCCTTGTTCTAGAAGATTACCGTGATGGGGGTGGGGTTTGAGGATAACAATTTCAAGGGGAGCAGGCGTTGGAAACCCAAGGGACACATTGTGCTGTTTTTTTTATTTATTTTTTTTGTTACTTAGGCTTTTAAAGGTGATTCATAACTGCAATCTGTAAAGTAGCTGCTTTAAAAGAATGCAGAACGGAATTATTTTTGTTTTAAATTGTGATGACTGTAGTCCTATGATGGAAGAATTATTGACCAACATCTGTACTGCTCACTTCCTGCCATGGACACTCCCTCTTCTCTCATTCTTTTATATATATATGGCTCTTTTTTTTTTTCAGGGGGAACTCAGTTCCACCACCTCTGGCTCAGACCCTTTGGTTCCTGCTCACTTCCTGTCATGGACACTCCCTCTTCTCTCATTTTATATATATAAAAATTGTTACATTCCAGCAAGTCTCATTGGTTGCACTTTGAATCAAACTGTCAAACCATCAATTGGCTGGTGTCATAACTCCAGTCCTCAAGGCGCCCCAACAGGTCATGTTTCCAGGCTTTTCATTATTTTGCACAGGTGATTTCATCAGTTTCACTGCCTGAGGCTGGGTTCACACTACTACACTACTTTCATCCTACTTTGCTCTGTGTTCAATGTTTCCCTATGAGAGCGTCTTGTAGCGTCCTACACAAGTTGGTCCGACTTTGAAAATGCTCCCTGTACTACTTTTGGTCCTACATTGATCCTACTTCAGGCCCATTGAATATCATTGAAGTCGGACCAAAGTAGTATCCTGTTCATGAAAGTAGGATGGATGTAGGACCAATGTAGGATAAATGTAGGACCAATGTAGCAGAGCAAAGTAGGATGAAAGTAGTGTAGTAGTGTGAACCCAGCCTGAGGCTGGGTTCACACTACTACACTACTTTCATCCTACTTTGCTCTGTGTTCAATGTTTCCCTATGAGAGCGTCTTGTAGTGTCCTACACAAGTCGGTCCGACTTTGAAAATGCTCCCTGTACTACTTTTGGTCCTACATTGATCCTACTTCAGGCCCATTGAATATCATTGAAGTCGGACCAAAGTAGTATCCTGTTCATGAAAGTAGGATGGATGTAGGACCAATGTAGGATAAATGTAGGACCGATGTAGCAGAGCAAAGTAGGATGAAAGTAGTGTAGTAGTGTGAACCCAGCCTCAGGCTGGGTTCACACTACTACACTACTTTCAGGCCCATTGAATATCATTGAAGTCGGACCAAAGTAGTATCCTGTTCATGAAAGTAGGATGGATGTAGGACCAATGTAGGACTAATGTAGCAGAGCAAAGTAGGATGAAAGTAGTGTAGTAGTGTGAACCCAGCCTCAGGCTGGGTTCACACTACTACACTACTTTCAGGCCCATTGAATATCATTGAAGTCGGACCAAAGTAGTATCCTGTTCATGAAAGTAGGATGGATGTAGGACCAATGTAGGATAAATGTAGGACCGATGTAGCAGAGCAAAGTAGGATGAAAGTAGTGTAGTAGTGTGAACCCAGCCTCAGGCTGGGTTCACACTACTACACTACTTTCAGGCCCATTGAATATCATTGAAGTCGGACCAAAGTAGTATCCTGTTCATGAAAGTAGGATGGATGTAGGACCAATGTAGGACTAATGTAGCAGAGCAAAGTAGGATGAAAGTAGTGTGAACCCAGCCTCAGGCTGGGTTCACACTACTACACTACTTTCAGGCCCATTGAATATCATTGAAGTCGGACCAAAGTAGTATCCTGTTCATGAAAGTAGGATGGATGTAGGACCAATGTAGGATAAATGTAGGACCAATGTAGCAGAGCAAAGTAGGATGAAAGTAGTGTAGTAGTGTGAACCCAGCCTGAGGCTGGGTTCACACTACTACACTACTTTCATCCTACTTTGCTCTGTGTTCAATGTTTCCCTATGAGAGCGTCTTGTAGCGTCCTACACAAGTCGGTCCGACTTTGAAAATGCTCCCTGTACTACTTTTGGTCCTACATTGATCCTACTTCAGGCCCATTGAATATCATTGAAGTCGGACCAAAGTAGTATCCTGTTCATGAAAGTAGGATGGATGTAGGACCAATGTAGGATAAATGTAGGACCGATGTAGCAGAGCAAAGTAGGATGAAAGTAGTGTAGTAGTGTGAACCCAGCCTCAGGCTGGGTTCACACTACTACACTACTTTCAGGCCCATTGAATATCATTGAAGTCGGACCAAAGTAGTATCCTGTTCATGAAAGTAGGATGGATGTAGGACCAATGTAGGACTAATGTAGCAGAGCAAAGTAGGATGAAAGTAGTGTAGTAGTGTGAACCCAGCCTCAGGCTGGGTTCACACTACTACACTACTTTCAGGCCCATTGAATATCATTGAAGTCGGACCAAAGTAGTATCCTGTTCATGAAAGTAGGATGGATGTAGGACCAATGTAGGATAAATGTAGGACCAATGTAGCAGAGCAAAGTAGGATGAAAGTAGTGTAGTAGTGTGAACCCAGCCTTAGTAACTACCACAGCCGTTTCAACTGAGGGAAATCCTGAAAATATGACCTGTTGGTGCGCCTTGAGGACTGGAGCTGAGAAACACTGTCACTGATCACATGTGCAGCATCATGGCAGTTGCAGATCAAGCAGAGGCTAAGATGGCAGCTAACTTGATGAGAGGGTTTAGTTCCACTTCAAAGGGAAACTATAGGAATGATATGTGAAGCTGTCCTTTATTACTTTCCTGTTAGTAACTCTCTCAGGACGTGCCATGTGCATGTTTAATCTCCCAAATTGCACGTGCTTGTTCCAAGTTAGAGACCTACCAGGTAATAAAGGCAGGATAATGATGACGGGCATGGAATTTCATGTTCAAAACAAGTCACCATTGTTCGTTCCCATAATTCTATTCTGTCATGTTTCTTTTAACGTAAATTTGACTGGTTGACAGCATATGATAAAAGAACTCGTAAGTAGGGGTTACCTGAAAAAGTGGAGCTTGGCTCCACATTTTCATGTTCCAAGACTTTCTATTGGCCAGTATGGCTACTTATCCAACTAGCATATCGGAAGGATGAGGGAGTTTTAGATTTTTGGTCAGCTGGGTTCCTCATTTATTTTCCATTTAGGATTGTATAACTAAAGGGTGTTTTGATAGGGATAGTAGGGCTTTAATAATAGGATAATTAATTTTGTGTTCATTGTACACGTATAATTTAAAAGAGAAGTTTGGGATTTAAAAAAAAATAAAAACATTTATGCTCACCTAGGGGGGTGCAGCATTGATCCGATGCATCTGTCACCCGCAGGCTCTGCAGTGAAAACTGAGCGATCAAACACTGCTGATCGCTCAGTTCTCCTCCCTCCACTCTGAGCAGAGCTGTGACTGTCAGTCACTGACTCTCTGCTCTCTCCTCTCTCCTCCAGCACTCGCTGGATCGCTGGGCTGTGGAGGGGACACAAGGGGCTGGTTCAGGCTCTCAGCGAATCACTGAGAGGCTGAGCCAGGTGCCAATCCAGGCATCTGGGTAGATCTCAACCATATGGTCAAGATCTTTTTCCCAAGCCTGGACTGGCTGAGTGATGTCAGCGACAACGGGCTTTTGCCCACTGTCGGCTGAAAATGGATCACAGGAGTGCACAACAAGCATAGCACACTATGTAAGTGGTTTTAAAAAAATGAGTGTTCTAAATACCGTAGCTGTAGTGTTCTAAATACCGATTTTTGAGCTGTCTTCAGGCCAGTCACGTGACTTGTGGCTGCTTTACAGCTACGAGACAGAGCTTCTGCAGAAGGAGACGAGCAACTACATGATCTCCCCAGAAGAAGATCACGGCTCCTCCTGCAGAAGACATCCATCGGAGCTGGAAAGCGGCCACAGGTCATGTGGCTGGCCTGAAGACAGCTCAGAATCGGTATTTAGAACACTTGTTTTTTTTAAAAACCACTTACGTAGTGTGCTATGCCAGTCTCTAATAGAGGAGCTGGCATAGACTAATAAAAATGGGTTCACGAACACTTTAATATTCCATTGAGTCCAGCATTGTCTTTCTTGCAGTTGAAGTTGTCCATGTACTGGTACCTTTTTGCTATTTGTTTTTTGTGTTTTTTTAACATTCAAGGAATAGCTTGTGGATTGTCAGCAAGTGGACCCAATGTAATCCGCTCAGCAAGACTGAATTTCATCATTCCAGAATTGCATAATGTATTATGGCTTTTGTAATTGACCAAAACTGTTTGCTCAAAAACCATAGGGACTTGTGTAACATTTTTATTGTTGGTTAAGCTGTTATGAAAAGACATCATAAACTTTTCAGAATCGGTGTCTTCCACTGGTGCAGTTTAATAACGAAACAAAATGTTATTTTTAGTTCATAAAATCCATTAAAACCTCTTGACATTCGCTCCAAGAACCTCAGAGAGTTGTACTCAAACACTAGTTTTATTATGCTTTTATGTTCTTATTTTGAATGGTAACATTTCCTGTAATGTAAGCTTCTTGTATTTTATTCACATTTATGTAACCATATCGTACAAATACAATTACATTTATACAAACTTGCTTTTAAAAAAAAGATACTGTAGGGTTGTAAAAAAACAAGAATGACTACAATAAAATAGCTTGCATTGTAATAATGACATGAAAATACCAGGCATTTGTCGTGAGTAATTATCATTTTCTCTAGGTACATTTTACTGTAGGCAATTAGGGTGTCATAAATACCAATTACAAATATGCTGAAAGGAGAATACATTTGAACAGTAGCATTTGGTTGTGGAGTCATTTTAGTGCTTGTCCGTGCAGATGTTTATTATACTGTAATTACAACATGCTGATGGGACAACACACCTTATGTAAAACTAACACAAAAATGTAAAAAAAGCCACTGTAAAGCATGGATTTCCCACTGATGGTCATTTGGATGTATGCCTCTCAGAGTTTAGATGTGAGAGTTGAAAATTCAAGTGGAACTAAACCCTCCTCTCCTTTTCAGACAAGGAAGCTGCCATCTTTGCCTCTGTTTGATCTGTGACTGTCATGGTGCTGCACATGTGATCAGTTATGACACTAGCTGTTTGATGGTTTGACGGTTTGGTTGAGAGCACAATCAATGCGACATTTATTTTATTTTTTAAACCTGTTAAATTGATGGGTTTCGTTATGCTTTAACCACTTGCCGTCGGCAACCAGGTCGGCTCTCCTACGCAAATCATCGTACCTGTATGGCGGCTGCGCGAGCATGCGGGTCGGGCGGACTCGATGTCTGCCGGCGACCCATGATTGCAGAACAGAAGAGGCAGAACTGTTCTGAAAGGAGACTTGAGAGAGATCCACTGTTCACCGGGATCAGGAACAGTGATCTCTGACATGACCCAATGGGGTCAGATTTGTCCGCTGAAATCTCGCAGTCCCGCTAAAAATGGCAGCCATTACTAGTAAAAACAATAAAAAGTCCCTAAATCTATCCCCTAGTTTGTAGACGAATTAACTTTTGCCCAAACCAATCAATATATGCTTATTTTGATTTTCTTGATTGCAATTTTTTATTTTTAATTGTCACTCTTTGTTTAAAAAAAGTCCTGCTAGCAGCATCTTTGGAGCGGTGTGTATACCGCTCCTGCCCATTGAAATCAGTAGTGCTTTGCAGGTGGTTTTAACCCTTTTTCGTCCGCTAGCGGGGGTTAAATGCGCCCCACTAGCGACCGAATACCCCCGCAAATGCGACGGTACCGCCGATGCTGCAGACGCCTCAGTGTGAAAGGGGCTTAACGGAGAACTATATTGCACGGACAGTGAGGGACTCATGCATATTATGACACTCATCCCTCTGTGTACCATTCTCCGGTGGTGACAAGTCAAGGCTGAAGATGCAGCTCCATCTGACACAGCTGCCATCACCTCTGATGCTTTTTCCTGGTCCCGTGATACTCTTCAAACCTTTGGGCGGCTGATGATGTCACTCCCGTGCACGTACACAGGAGATAAATTGTCCCTGTCAAATCGCTCTACACATGCTGAGAATGAGCCAGGGTGTGCATTGCACAAAGGTTTTTCTGGAAAAAGATGTTTGGAGTATCTCGTGTCTCATCTTGGCTTCTTTGTAGGTTTCTTTCCGAGAGACTTTAGTTCCACTTGAAAGCAAACCAATGGAGACTTTTAGGCTTCATTTCCACTGGCGTTTTTACAGCCACTGTTGTTAGGCTTTTTTACAGCTTAAAAACGCCTGTCCATGTTTATTTTGTAAAAACGCCTGTCCATGTTTTTGAGCGTTTTTGCGCGTTTTTGAGCGTTTTTGCGCGTTTTTGAGCGTTTTTTAACGTCTGGCGTTTTTACAGCTCTACTCTGGAGCTTAAGAACGCCCTGGTCCTGCGTTTTTTTTACAGCTCAAAAACGCCTATGCCATTTGCAGCTCAAAAACGTCTATGTGGGCATGATGCCATAGAATAACATGGACAGGCGTTTTTAAGCTGTAAAAAACGCTCAGAAAAGTGGCTGTAAAAACGCCAGTGGAAATGAAGCCTAATAGTTGGCAGACTACAAAGCAGACACCTTGTCTGCATGTAACTTTTTCGATTAGCAGTCCGTCTATGCAAATTGTGACTTCAGCTGAGGAAGTCGTGCTTTGTCATACCCCATTCTTCACTACACTACCCTATTCCTAACAAGATAATCATACCAAGCAAAGTTACTTATTTAACATGGTCTTTGTTAATTGCTTTGGTGTGTTGAAAACAGAACTTGAAGACCTAACTGCTCCCCATCCCTGACCCTAAAATCAACACAGACCCTGCTACTGACCAGGAAAGCACTGCATAATCTACATGGGCTGTTTTTGAAGATAGTGAAAGGCTTCCTTGCAGAAGAAATGCAATAGAAACTATATCTTCAATTGCTGTAGATTATACTTTGATTTCCTCATAGTCCCCTTGCAAAGTCCCACAAACACCAGTTGATTCTACCAGTGAAGTCCACCTAATGAAGATTTCTGTGATGGGGGGGAGGGGGGACAACAAAGCTGCACTGCTTTTGAATTTGGGGCACCATTGCCACCCTATAGATTGTCAAATCGCACCTAGTCGCTCTGCCCACTGCTTTCTGGGTTGACAGCACTGCTTCTGTTATGGAAAGTTTTCCTTTTTTGGGCTAGTGTAAAATGAATTTGGTACTTGATTAGGTTGTCGCGCAGGAGCATTTAGTAGATCTTTTATCCCTGAAATAATTGCATAACTGGTCTGTCCTTTTGACATGTGTTACTGTTGTGCAATTGAATTTATCAGCCATCATGCTGTGAGGATGCATGGTCCTGTTTTAAAGGGGTAGTATTGGACATTTTACAGTAATACAGAAATAATCATTTCATTTTTCTGCAATGAAAAGGGGAACCATCTTTAGTCCTGGAGCCATTTTTTTGCACACGTTAAAAATGCAGTATTTTTTTTTTTTTTTTTTTTTTTGAGGGGGGGGGGGGTGGGTGGGTGATTAGTTAAAACCCTCAACCATTATGTATTTTCTAAAAGTAGAGACCCTGGGAAAAAAAATTTTGGTAGTTAAACTTTTTATGACCCATGATATTGGCATACATGTTTTATTAAAGCTGAGGCCCGTCCCTTTAAAAATTTTAAGTCAGCAGCTACACATACTTTACATTACCTGTCCTGGAGTCCAGCGATGTTGGCACCGCAGCTGATGTTTCCATCGGCTGGTTGGGTGCTGCTGCCGCCGCTATTGCGGGTAAGGAAACCTGTCAGTATAGCCTTTCGACTCCGCGACCAGGTCCCTACTGTGCATGCGCAAAGCACACTGCTCCCTTTTTACTGGCCCGGCAGAAGGGAATCGAGAAGGAGGGTGTGACGGTATTACAATGATATCCCCGTCAACGTTCCCTTCTTCCCATAACGAAAATCACCCCAATATTCCACGAGGAGGGATATTCCTGGAGTTGCCCAGAAAGCCACACATGAGACAAGCTTACTGCTGGAACAACACAGACTTTAATGGTTTTCTTCTCAGCTTTTTATACAGTCCAAGACATTGAAGCAACAATGAAATCTCCACCCCCCCCCTAATCACACACTAAGGCTAATTACTAAAACATTCTACACAGGTCGGCACCGACCGACAATTATCATGTCTAATCACTGCACATTCCTTAAACAGCATAACAACAAACCACCTTCACACACTGAGTTTCCTAAGCAGACGTTTCGTCTGCATCCAGTTTGACACCTATTAACACCTCTGAGAATCACTAGGTTGTAGACAGCGTTGTCACACAATTAAAGGCCTTTCAAAAGCTAGCCTTATTTAACATATGAACAGTCTTTACAGAGAGAGATGAATCACACATGAACACCTGTTACCTCTAACCCACAGCATTAAGTTAGCAGGGAGAGAATTAGACTGAAGCATATAGTCAATTGCATCACAGAGGGGGACAGCGCTTCTGATGTAATTCTCCAGAGCCCTGTCTAATGGAAGTGTTGACAGGGTACATGTAAAATACGGGTATCCACTCCACTGACCCCCCCCCCCACCCCGAAAGGTGCTTAATTTTAGTACACACATGCAGTATATTACCCAATTTTTGTTAAAATACACTTGTGCAACTTTAAAAATGGTGTGATTTCCATTGCGACTTGATGGGACATTGCTGTGACTTAGATGCGACTTTGCATGAGTATGATTTGTGCAGAATGGAAAAAATCATTAGGTTTCCTTCTTTTCCAACAAATTCCAAATATTTAGAATGATTGCAATTCAAATCGGTCAAAATTGATCCAGTGAAGAATGTGACAAAATAGATGGCTGTTTAGAAGTGGGATGGGAAGCCTGCCACCGTGTCTTTAACAACCAACGCGTCATCAGCTGTCAGCGAGCTTCTCCATTAATAGCTAAATGTAAAAAAAATAAAAAAAAATACCGGCAATAAAAAAAAAAAACTTTTGGGTCTGGTATGAGTTTTGTAGGGGGAACCCCATGCCAAAATTCATACCAGATCCTTGTCCAAGCATGCAGCACGGCAAGTCAAGAAAGGTGGGGGAATGAGCAAGCGCCCCCCCCCCTCCTGAACCATACCAGTCCACATGCCTTTAACATGGGGGGGGCTCTGCCCCCACCCCAAAGCACCTTGGGGTCCCCTGTTCGGTGGTTGTGGGAGTCTTTGGGTGGGGGTTTATCGGAATCTGGAAGCCCACTTTAACAAGAGGGACCCCTAATCCCTCCCTATTCACCTAAAAGGCGAGTGAAGACCGTACACAAGTTTTTAACAATTTCTTTTATAAAAATAAATCCCCCGGTGTAGATCCATTGTCGTACATTCCGCCCGCCGCATTGCTGATGTGAAAGGGGGCATGCCTACCACAGACCCCCCTCCATGTTGAGGGCATAAGGCTTGGTATTGTTAAGGAGGGGGAGGTAGGTGCTCACCCCTCCTGACCTGCTGGGCTGCATGCTCGAACAAGGGTCTGGTATGCATGTGGGGGTGGACTCCATGCCGTTTTTTACATTCAGCTGTCAGTGGGGAAACCATTGGTTGTTAAGGATGCAACGGCCGGCTTCCCAGTTCGCTCCTTAACAACCAGCTATTTATCACACAGAATTCGAATTAGTGGATCAATTTCCAATCAATTCGAATTCCAATTGTAATGAAAATTTTGAATTTGTTAGAAAATAAAGAAACCTAAAACTTTTTTGGTTCTGTACAAGTTGCACTCATTCAAATTTGCATCAAAATTACATCTGTAAAATTCAGGTGCCACTTTCATGAGACTTTTGAGGAGGTGTATGAACCTCAAGTAGCATGAAAGTCGGGCCAAAGTAGTGCAGGAAGTACTTTGAAGTCACACAGGTATGAATAATACTCATAGGGAAATATGGGGTGGTATGAGGAGTTGTACAAGGGTGAATGAGGCCTAATGGCCTTAGAATCATTTCTTGCTCTGTCATGTGCAGGGATATTTAACATGTAGTGCAGAGGCGATGTGTTCAGTTCTGTGCACCAGCTCCTGCCCACATGTCAAATTTTCACATGCAGTTGTGTCCGTGTCGGTTCTCTGTGTGCATCCACTTCTATGGGCTGCCTGCATGTGGTTCCAAGGCACACATCTGCCAGTGGCTCTGCACAGAGAACAGCAGTAATCTGCCATCTGAATGAGCCCGAAGGCTGACTATAGGTTTCCTTATTTCACTTTACTTTCCTGAAGATCATCTTTTCCATCCAGGTGTGTGATTCATGCTTAGTATTGTGTTGAACATCTAGCAAAGGACATTGAGATGTAGACATTAAAGGTCGATGTATATACAGAAACCATGAATATTGTTGTTTTCCCCAGAGTTGTATCTCATCTAGTCCGATGTTTGAATAATCTTCCGTTATGAAGGAATGCTTCTGGTCTAGTCACAACTCTGAGTTGGTGAATGTTGTCTTTGTGTAAGTCGATCGGGGCAGCTGAAACTGAGCACAAAACACAGAGCTGCTGTTGCAGAGCTCCCATAGATTTAACCGGAGTGTCTATAAGGAAGTTGGCAACCAAACTCGCTCAATAGTGGCTTTCTTGTGTCTAAACCTCAAGTTTACACACTTTCAGATGTCGCCTTTCTCTGTTGACCGAGTGCATAAAACATAAGAATACTTTTAAGAAATAACATACAAACTGCCTAAGCAGTTAGCAAGCCAACTTGGGTGTTTTTGTATGTGGCACATAATCTCCGTAACCCTTAGGTCTTCATTAACTGGAGCATAATTAAGATTTATAGAGATCTTTTTGTTTTGTATTTATTTTAAACAATGTATATTTCTCCATGGTAGTGCATAGAGAAATACATGTAGCCTCTATGACTATAATAGTAGTAAAAAGAGTATGGAAAATTTGTACCATCATCCAGGTATATAGAGATATAGGGATGAGGAGCTTGGTCCCCAACCAAACTTCCTTAAAGAACAAGGGTAATTGGACTTTCTCGGTACAAGTTAGGCCAAGATAAATTCAAATTGTATAAGCAAATGTATAAAAAAATGATATCAAATTTTATTAATACAAAATCAATAAAAAGATATAAGTCTGATGAAGGGGTCCTGCGTGGCTCCGAAACATCGCACTACATTGTGATGTGATCATTACACTACATTGTGATGTAATTGATCCTTGGTGTGCTGGTGAATGTCTACATATCGTATAGGTTCCAGTATCCAGCTGGCTGCCGCTACCGCACCCAAAACTTTTAGAGCTTATTCCAGGAACGTATGCGGCGGGAATACGGACTGTGACACTCCAATTTGCGTGACATGTGAAATCCCATGTTGGTCTTCATGAGCGGTCTTCATGAGTTGCTCCGACTTTAGAAAAGAATCTTGTACTACTTCAAGACGATTTCTATCTGACTTGTGCCCATAGACTTTAACCACTTCACGCAAATCACTGTAGTACGTCGGCTTGAGGAAGTGGATGTGTATCGGGGTGTAGCCGTTACCGTTTTTTCAGAGCGGGCGGGCGGCTATCTGGTGATAACAGCCGATCTGGCACAGCCGTTATCCCAAGCAGTAGGAGGGGATGTGCTCCCTCCCCAACCGTCTGCCGCTCTTCACCGGGAGACCTGATCCACGATTCGGCTAGGCTGTCACACGAACGTGGCCGGATTCGGCATCGATCGGGTCTTATTTGTAAAATTATGGAAGCGACGTCACAATGTCTCTTCCGGTTTACTCGGCTGCCAATGGCACTGATTTGAAAAAAAAAAATTGTTCAGAATCGCCGCTTTTGGCGATCTGAATACTTGAAGGGCAAAGGAGGGATTTGAGGTCTTGTAGACCCCAGATCTCTCCATAAAGAGTACCTGTCGCTGCCTATTACTGTCACAAGGGATGTTTTTGGAGATTTTTAAGCACCGTTGTTTGTCGCCATTCAACGAGTGGGCGCAATTTTTAACAGTAACATGTTTGGTATCTATTTACTCGGCGTAACAATTTCACAATATACAAAAATTTGGGCTAACTTTACTGTTTTCTATTTAAATTTAAAAAAGTGTATTTTTTTTTTCCAAATAAAATTCCGTTAAACCACTTAAAGACCGCTTAACGCCGATATACGTCGGCAGAATGGCATGGTTGGGCACAATCACGTACCTGTACGTGATTGTTAAATGTCCAGCTGTGGGTCGCGGGTGCGCGCCTGCGACCCGGTCCGAGGCCGCGGGACCCGCGGACCTGATCGCCGCCGGAGTCCCGCGATCGGTCACAGGAGCTGAAGAACGGGAAGAGGTGTGTGTAAACACACCTTCCCCGTTCTTCACAGTGGCGCTGTCATTGATCGTCTGTTCCCTGATATAGGGAAAGGCGATCAATGATGTCACATGTCCAGCCCCGCCCCCCTACAGTTAGAAACATATGAGGTCACGCTTAACCCCTTCATCGCCCCCTAGTGGTTAACTCTCAAACTGGAATTGTCATTTTCACAGTAAACAATGCATTTTTATAGCACTTTTTGCTGTGAAAATGACAATGGTCCCAAAAATGTGTCAAAATTGTCCGATGTGTCCGCCACTTCTTTGAAGTGCTTTAGAATACAGGCACATTTCCAGAACAAATTATGCTTGCAATCCAAGGTTTTACTTCAATTGCATTTCCATGTTCTGTGTACTGTGGGAGACCAGATATAGTGAATGCAGGGTCCTGGGTTTAGTAACACTTTAAGTTGATGTCACCCTTGTGCAAACCAAGAGGAGAAGTAGCGTGACCAGCTTAGTGAGAGATCAGTTTATTAGTGTACTGCTTCTCCATTCACTGTCCAATCAAAGGGGGGAAGACGGGACCTGTAAGGCCCCGTACACACGACCAAACATGTACGCGGGCCAGTTTCAGCATACATGTTCGGTCGTGTGTAGGCGCGAGCGGGCCGAATTCCAGCAAACATTTGCCCGCCGGGCCTTTTCCCAGCGGGCAAATATTCGTGGACGTGTTTTAAAACCGTCCGCTGGAATCCTGCCCGCTCGGACATGTACGGTCGTCAGTACAGACCTACCGTACATGTCCAGGCGCCCGCCGTCCCTCGCATGCGTCGAATGACTTCGACGCATGCGTGGAAGCCTTTAAATGGCAGGCCCGCCCACGTCTCCGCGTCATTGTCGCGGCGACGACGCGGACACGCCCCGCGTATTGTTTACGCGCGGACTTCTGTACGATGGTTAGTACAACCATCGTACAGAAGCCCTCTGGCAGGCATGTACGGTGAAAACGGTCCGACGGACCGGTTTCACCGTACATGTTTGTTCGTGTGTACCCGGCCTAAGTGTTCCACACTAAGGGGAACAACCCTCCTGTAGGTGATCAGTATGCATTTCAGTCATTTTTAACAAACTTTTTTCCCAATTCCTGCCTGTTTCTCTTCTAAGGGAAAAAGCTGTTTGCTCCACTATGTCCTGTGGATATATTATGTTACTGATAACATTTCACTGACTTTTGTGTTTTGTCTTTTTGCATTCCAGGTAGATCCAAAGGACTACATGTTTAATGGCTTAAAGGACCAGACAGTAGGACGGTTGCCAGATAAAGTCGCAGGCCAACAATTTGTAATACAGGAATGTGAGAACTGCAACATCTATATACTGGACCATTCTGCAACCATCACTATTGATGACTGTACAAACTGCCGCATCTTCTTAGGGCCTGTAAAGGGCAGCGTGTTCTTTCGTGACTGTAAAGATTGCAAATGCATTGTGGCCTGTCAGCAGTTCCGCACTAGAGACTGCAGGAAAATGGATATATTTTTATGCTGCACCACACAGCCAATCATAGAGTCCTCCACTGGAATGAAGTTTGGATGTTTCCAGTTCTACTACCCAGAACTGGCAGCACAGTTCAAGGATGCGGGGCTGAGCATCTTCAACAACACTTGGAGCAACATCCACGACTTCACCCCCGTGTCGGGAGAGACAAACTGGAGTCTTCTTGCAAGTGACTGTGCGGTGCAAGATTGTGTGCCCCTCCCGGACTCCGAGGAACTGAAAGCAGTGCGCATTTCTACAGATGGTAACCGGAGCATAGTGCCAGTCACTTGGGGACAGCGTCTGAAAAAAAGTGACGAGTCCTGCTTGGTGGTTTTCTTTGCTGGAGATTACACCATAGCCAATGCCAGAAAGATGATTGATGAGGTAATGAGGAAGTTTTCACTAGAAAAGCACCTAGAATGTTCTGTATTGCTACTAAAGGATCTTGGGGAAATGCCAACTAAATCCGGCAGCTTGGATATTTATGCAAACATTTGCTATAGTTTCTACATTTCATAGTAATCAGTGTGTAGCAAATGACACCGCTGTGTATTACGGTATTTCCCCCAAAAAGTTCTGTATTTAAAATGTAATCATTAAAACGCAATCTTTGAACAGGAATCAAGTGCCTTTGCCTAGGCTGAGATGATGTCAGCAATCTGCTTCAGACAGGAGGAAGAGTTTCCCTAAGGCTGCTTTCACACTCAAAGCGCTGGGCGTTAGTGGTAAAGTGCTGCTCACTTTAGCGACGCTTTTCAAGCTGTGTTTTTTTCCCTAAGAACGCATCAAAAGCACCCGTGTTGCGGCACTTCCGAGGTGCTTTTCAGGCACTGTCCATTCATTTTAATGGGCAGAGCGTTTTGGGAACGCTAAATACAGCGATCCCAAACCGCGCCAAAGATGCTGCTTCTAGGACTTTTCTTAATGTCCCGCAAGCGCACCGACCCAGTGTGAAAAGTCACACTGAAATGAATGGGAGGCAGTTTTCAGGTGCTATAACGCCTGAAAACCGCCTCAGTGTGAAAGGGGTCTTGGTCTTCTCTTCTCATAGCGCCTATGACCTATAATATATGATCTACATTACGTGGGTCCAGTTTTATAGGGTGCATGGTGGTGGAACATCTGTTGGATACCCTCTTCACTCCACTTGTGACAACGCTTCCAAAGTGTCAATGTCCTGAAGTGGTTATAAAACAGATGTTCCACCACCATGAACCCATATAATGTATATGATATAGGTCATAGACGCTTAAAGCGGGGTTCACCCTAAAAAAAAAATTCTAACATTACAATGAGCTGACCTGTGACACGGACATCATGCTGGTCTTTTTTTATTTATTTTTTCATACATACCGTTTTATCTGCATTTTCTCCCCGGATTTCCCGCGGGAGTGGGCGTTCCTATTCACAGGGTAAGTGATTTGACGTTCTTCCGACCGGTGCATACAGCGCGTCACGACTTGCCGAAAGAAACCGAACGTCGGGTCGGCTCTATACGGCGCCTGCACACAGACGTTCGGCTTTTTTCGGCAAGTCGCGACGCGCTGTATGCGCCGATCGGAAGAACGTCAATCACTTACCCTGTGAATAGGAACGCCCACTCCCACGGGGAATCCGGGGAGAAAATACAGATAAAACTGTATGTACGGAAAAAAAAAGACCAGCATGATGTCCGTGTCATAGGTCAGCTCATTGTAATGTTAGAATTTTTTTTTTAGGGTGAACGCCCACTTTAACTCCAAACCAGACAGACTGTTGAGGCTTGATTTTTTATTTATTTTTTTTTATTTTTTTCAGTCCGGGGTGGGTTTGCCTCTCACGGGTTATTATTTAGGATGTATAAATGTAATTTATGGAACCCTTTGAAATGTCCTAGCCATCTCTCCATATATAGGGTAGTGCTCCAAATAAAGCATAGATAAATTGCCAATCGCAGGTTCATGAGAGAAAGGAGCAATATATTGGCTGGATAAGAGCACAATAATCTGGGCTATAATATACATTATATGGGTCCAGTCTTATAGGGTGCATGGTGGTGAAACATCTGTTGGATGGACATTGTTTGACACATTGGAAGACTTGTCACAAGTGGAATGGGTTTTTAAACATTTATATACACTGACTCGCATTAATAAGTTGTAGTGTTTTATACTTATATTTTGGACTTTTAGTACCAAGGTTGTGGCATTAAAGTCTAACCATAATTTTGTGAAGTTTTATTCATCACATTCTGTATTGTGCACATATAAGACATGCAGCACAGGGATTCTGGTATTGCATAAAGTGATTTATTTTGGATTGCACAAAATCTTATATGATTTGATAGATCTGGGCATCCTATGAAATAAAAAGTGTTTATTTGTTAGTTTCAACTTTCATGTGTTTGGTAGGAGCAGCGCTTCACCCAGTCATGTTGCTTTATTTTCCATTTACCTGTTCAAGATCTTTAACATGGGACTGCTGCTTGCTGAACAGTGTTTTCTCAGAAACACTCCTGGTTTGGCAGCACAAGTGCAGTGGATTCCCTATTCACTCCTATGGGAAGGCTTTCAAATGATTAAGCCCCACAACAAAGTTCTGTGTGGATTGTGAACTTTTCTGACATGTTTGTAATACCCTCAGGGCCAATACACACTATGCGCAGTGGTAGAACTTCTGTCACCGCAGGAAACAATTGGTTCCTATGTGTCCCATTGACAATGCAACACAGCTTAGCGCTGTGATAAAATGCAGACCTGCTGCGTTTTATCGCAGCACACCCCCCAGAATTGCACTGTAATGTTGCACAGCACACTGTGTGACAGTGAATGAAGTATACGTTTTGTACATTTCAAATAAAGCTCATACCAAAAAAAGGGAGCAGTGCAATGAATCGCGCACCACACTCCCCCCTAGCGCAGCCAAAGCGGTGAATCTCTGCTCTGTGTTGCAGTGTGAATTGGCCCTAAACACACGCTCTGCCCCTTTCTGTGTGTGTGTGTGTGTGTGTGTATTATAAAAAATAACTGATTTCTTTGTCTTCTATTAACCATTTTCCTTAAATTACAGATGGTTGGCAAAAGTTTCATACTTATCCAGACAAAGGAAGTTGCAATGAAACCAGAAGATGCAAGAAGAGTCTTTAGAGACCAAGCCACAGAATTCATTCCATTATTGGAGAATGGTAAAACATTTGATCCAGTTTTATATGTACTGTAGCACCCTGAATGAATTTTGTGGAATTCAGGAATCGATCCAGTTGCTTGTTTACACAAATAAACCAGTCTCTCTCCATCTCCCCTAAAAAAAAAAAAAGTACATTGCTAAATGTTTTGTGGAATGGTAAAAATGAAAGGTACACAAAACTGTAAACGACTTTCTCAAAAAATCTGGAGGTTTTTATTTTTTACTTATCGCTATCAGAGTTTGTAAAAGAGCCCCCAAACTATATTTTTTTTTTAAAAGCACATGACCTGTATAAAATAAAGTGTGCTATGATTTTTAGGGCCAACAGTAGCTGTACAAATGTTTATCAAACCTCAATTTTCACAAAAAAAAACCCTAAATTCCTTATTGGGGCACATAAACGCAACATAACTGACAAAATTCCTGCCAAATTCCTACTGGAGCCTAGTTCAGATGGGGCGTACTAAAACGTACATGGGGATGCACAGGTATTCTGTGTATCCCTGTTCAGTCAATTTCACTTATGTCAGTTGTGACGCAGCAGCTGCATGGACAGAGCCACTGTTCCTCCATCAGACATCTATGCAGGTGCACAGTCCCAAAGGCAGACCGTGTGGTCAGGGACATGCACCCACACATCAACAAAATTGGCAGCGGCTGTGTCCCACTTGACACAACTAAGGCTGCCTGCACAGTGATGGATGGAACACCTGTGCATCCCCCATGCAGTAAATGCAGCCTTTCTGTAGTATATCCCGCTTTTTTTTTGCTTTTTTTTTTTTTTTTTTTTTTTTTTTTTTTAAGACCGAGAAAAGGAATGGGTCCCTTTGTCTACAGCCTCAGCTGTTCCACAAATGAATGAATAGAAGTCTCTGTACAGAGGCTGCTATGCATTTAAAAACAGAAGCATAGTAAATATGGTTTACAGTGCTTAAAGCGGAGATTCACCCGAAATTTTGACTTTGGCTCAAGTAAACTAGCAGGCAGAGACAATAACTAATCCATTGTTTGTTTTTAATGGCGATCCTTACCTTAGTACCGCAGCAGTTTCTCCCCTGTCACTCAATATTCCCCGCGGGAGTGGGCGTTCCTAATCACAGGCTGTTATTGACGTGCTTCTGACCGGCGCATACTGAGCGTCACAAGTTGCCGAAAGAAGCCGAACGTCGGCTCTATACGGCGCATGCGCACCGACGTTCAGATTCTTTCGGCAACTCGTGACGCGCAGTATGCGCCGGTCAGAAGAACGTCAATCACAGCCTGTGATTAGGAACGCCCACTCCCGAGGGAAAGCCGGGGGTGAAAATAGCCCTATACTGGTATGTACGGGGGGAAAAAAAACAGCATACTGTCGGTCTCATAGGTCGGCTCCATGTATTGTTAGAATTTTTTTTTTTAGGGTGAACCCCCGCTTTAAAGCGGAGTTCCGGCCACAATTTCACTTTTTATATATAAATACCCCTGTAATACACAAGCTTAATGTATTCTAGTAAAGTTAGTCTGTAAACTAAGGTCCGTTTTGTTAGGTTGTTACAGCATTTTGACACTTTATAAAATAGAAACTGACCGGGTGCCATCTTAAGTGTGGGCATCATGAAGCCAGACTGTATGACTTCCTGGATTTCAGCCTTGCAGATCTCGCACATGCTCAGTGCTGCACAAGCAGTGTAATGGACAGTACAGGTGCTGAAACCTGATCTGAAACCTAAGTCACATGATTCTTCGAGAAAGTTACACCCACTACATTCCCAGGAGTCTGTGCGGTGTAGGTTAGGAAGCTTAAGCACCTAGGTGCAGGAAGAGGGAAGATTAACTATTCTGCCTAGCAACAACACTTTGAAGGCATCTAAAAAAAAAAAAATTCTTAAAGGACTAATGACATTTTTTTAAAACTACTGATGTAATGTTATATTTATGGGTGGAACTCCACTTTAAGTGATGAATGAACACAGTAGAAATCGGTACTGTTCCCTCACTGTGTTCACTCGGGAAAGGAAGGGGGCTTGTAAACACATGTTTACCAGCCCAAAAGTGACCATGAGCTTATAGCAGATGGAGGAATGTTGGGTATGTATGGCATACTGACCTAGTCTGCTGAAAGCGGTTCTGTAGGTTCGTATGCCGTATAGACCTGGCAGCAAAAGGGTTAAAGGTGCTTTTATGTACAGCTAGTAAAGTACCTAAATCTGCATTGATATCGGGCTCTATCTTCCTGTATACAGAAGTACTGAGAATGCGAGAGGGAGGGAGGTCAGCATTAGGAATTAGGCTTTGCTATACAGATGTACTGACAAGAAATATGCTGGTAGGAAGAGAGGAGAGTGAGAAGAATTGGTGACTTACCAGGAGGTTGCTGCTGATTCATTGTCCAGTCAGCAGGCTGCAGCATGAAGGAGCCACCACTTTGTTCTGATAAAGTGGTTTCACCCTCCTTGCTATGCTTTCTGGCAAAAGTGTATGAATCGCACACATGGCTGGACAAAATTACAGATCCTTTGAGTTTCGCTTTAACCACTTGAAGACCAAATCTTTTTCTGACACTTGTTGCATAAATTATCTCACAAAAGTGAGTACATCCCTCACATTTTTGTAAATATTTAATTATATATTTTTATGTAACAACACTGAAGAAATGACACTTTGCTACAATGTAAAGTAGTGAGTGTACAGGTTGTATAATAGTGAAAATTTGCTGTCCCCTCAAAATAACTCAACACGCAGCCATTAATGTTTAAACCGCAGGCAACAAAAGTGAGTACACCCCTAAGTGAAAATGTCCAAATTGGGCTCAAACTGTCAATATTTTGTGTGGCCACCATGGAGTTCACCAGAGCTTCACAGGTTACCACTGGAGTCCTCTTCTGCTCCTCCATGATGACATCATGGAGCTGGTGGATGTTGGAGACCTTGCGCTTATCTACCTTCCATTTGAGGATGCCCCACAGATACTCAATAGGATTTTAGGTCTGGAGACATGCTTGGCCAGTCCCTCACCTTTTACCCTCAGCTTCTTTAGCAAGGCAGTGGTCTTCTTAGAAGTGTGTTTGGGGTCATTGGAATACTGCCCTGCAGCCCAGTCTCTGGAGGGAGGGGATCATGTTCTGCTTCAGTATGTCACAGTACATGTTGACATTCATGGTTCCCTCGATGAACTGTAGCTCTCCAGTGCCAGCAGCACTCATGCAGCCCCAGACCATGACACTCCCACCACCATGCTTGACAGTAGGCAGGACACACTTGTCTTTGTACTCCTCACCTCGTTGCCATCACACACTCTTGACACCATCTGAAACAAATAAGTTTATCTTGGTCTCATCTGACCACAGAACATGGTTCCAGTAATCCTTAGTCTGCTTGTCTTCAGCAAACTGTTTGCAGGCTTTCTTGTGCATCATCTTTAGAAGAGGCTTCCTTCTGGGATGACAGCCATGCAGACCAATTTGATGCAGTGTGCAGCATATGGTCTAAGCACTGACAGGCTGACCCCCTCCCCCCCCCCCCACCCCTTCAACCTCTGCAGAAATGCTGGCAACACTCATACGTCTATTTCCCAAATGCAAGCTCTGGATATGATGCTGAGCATGTGCACTCCACTTCTTTGGTTGACCATGGTGAGGCCTGTTCTGAGTGAAACGTATCCTGTTAAACCGCTGTATGGTCTTGGCCACTGTGCTGCAGCTCGGTTTTATGTAGAGCAACAATTCTTTTTTTTCAGATCCTCAGAGTTCTTTGCCATAATTTGCCATGTTGAACTTCCAGTGACGAGTATGAGAGAGTGAGAGCAATAACACCAAATTTAACACACCTGTTTCCCATTCACACCTGAGACCTTGTAACACTAACGAGTCACATGACATCGGTGAGAAAAAATGGCTAATTTGGTCCAATTTGGACATTTTCACTTAGGGGTGTACTCACTTTTGTTGCCAGTGGTTTAGATATTAATGGCTGTGTGTTACGTTATTTTGAGGGGACAGCAAATTTACACTGTTATACAAGCTGTACACTCAAAACATTATAGCAAAGTGTCATTTTTTTAGTGTTGTCACATGAAAAGATAGAATAAAATATTTACAAAATGTGAGGGGTGTGCTCACTTTTGTGAGATATTGTATATGTGAAAAGAGAGAGGGAGAGAAAAAACTCTCCTAATGCAGCAGAAGAAACACACACACACATTTACTTGTCTGTGTCTGATAGAACTGGAAGCTGTCTGCTGATCCCTGCTGAGCAGGTGGCTGGCTAGTCCGTGTTCACTCAGCAGCTTAGGCAAAGCGGGAACAGACAGAGCACGCTGTGCTCTATGGGTGGTCGGATGTAAAATGACAACTTGGTTTACATCCAGCTATCATCCGATCTGATCCGCCAGACAGATGGGGAATGTTTTTGGTGTATAAGATCAGATTGGATGTCAACTGACATCTCCCCCCGCTCCATAGAGGGCAATGGATAGTCTGATTGGGTCCACCTAAAAAACTGACAGGTGGATCTAATCGGTCCGCCCATGTAAAAGGGGCCTTAGGTGCATAAGTATCTGTTATATAAACCTAGTACATTTGAAAGCACAGGTTAAGTTGGCAATACAATGCTCCAATTTTTCAGAATTACTGCTGAATTGCCCAAAATTGGCTTGACTAATTTTGCCTAAAAACATGGAAGGAGCCAGTTAGAAAATTTGACAGCCTGTCAGATGCAGTCACTGCTCAGGTATTCCATCTGAATGCAATAGTTGGCAGATTCTTCCATCCTTGGTGGTTTCTCTCGTTAAGGATAAATCTTAACATGTATGGCTTGCCTTGGCCTATGGTTATAGCTTATAGTTAGCCTAGAGGTATTTAGTTGGCTAATCAAAAGCTGAGCAGAGATTGCTTGACCAGTTTTCTGACTTCATATGCAAACCTTGTTTCTCTGGAAGTCGTAAATTTAGTACGGTATTGTACCAGAGATGGAAAGTGGGTGGAAGCTCAGCAGTCTTTTTTTATGTATCCCTGGGCTAAAATTAGGAGTTGCATAACACGGGACTAACTGCTGATTTGTCATGATTTTGTCCCTTTTTTTTAAATCCAGTATTGCTACTACTGTCTGATTAGAATAGAACACGGTATGAACATGATTTAATTTACATTTATTTATAACGTTTTTTAAAGCACTCAAATATTTAAATATTCAGTCAAAATAATATTAAACAATTGTGCACTTTTAAAGTAAGAATTTGTCTCATAGAAATGAAAACCATTTGAGTGCAAATACCCTTTCACTTGAGTTTTAATTATTTCTTTATTATCTATAGGTCCTGTTGTTGCAATGGAGTTTAATGGGGATGAAGCTGTACAGACATGCCAGTCAGTAGTTGGCAACATCTTCAGTGGCACCATGGTAAGTATAGAAATTGAGGTCTGAGTCCTGCTGTCTTTGTTCATGAATAAACATAATGGGAGTGATAGACAAGTATTCAAGGTTTAAAGTGTATATTAACCCTAAAGCAATTTTCAGTCTATTTGGCATTATGTCTCTCAGTTTCTTAAAGCTGAAATCCAGGCAGAAAGGTTTTCCACTGTTGCTGCGTCTTTCCTACCCTGAGCAGATATGTACTTAATCTCTTTCCTAATTCATTAAAGTGGTTGTAAATGGAGAAGGTTTTTAATCCTAATGCATAAAATGCATTAGGATAAAAAACCTTCTGTGTGCAGAAGCACCCTAATACTTACCTGAGCCCCATCTAGATCCAATGATGCTGCAGGAGTGTCTCGGCTGCATTGGACTCCCCTCCTCTTTGGCTAAAACAGCATTGCCGCGCCATTGGCTCCTGCTGCTATCAAGCAGCCAATGAGGAGAGAAACAAGGGCAGGGCCGAATGGACCCAGAGCTGTGGCTCAGCTTGGGTGTCCCCATAACAAGCTGCTTGGGTCCCTGGTAAGGGACCCGAGAAGAGGAGGATCCGGGCTGATCTGTACAAAACCACTGGACAGGGCAGGCAAGTATAACCTGTTTGTTTATTGTTAAAAAAAATGCACATTAATTTTCTCTCTGATTAAAGCGGAGGTTCACCCTCAAAATGAACTTTCCAGCATCCTTAAAGCGGAAGTAAACCCATCAATTTAACAGTTTGAAAAAGCAGTTACATTCCTGGCATGCCGGGAATGCTAACTGTCACATTGGTTGTGCTCTCAACCAAACTGTCAAACCATCCAATGGCTGGTGTCATAACTGATCACATGTGCAGCATCATGGCAGTTGAAGATTAAACAGAGGCCAAGACGCGCCTTAGCAGCCGTCAATCAACTCCTCTTCGCTTAGAAACTCCCATTCCCCGCAGGATTCCCCGCTCGGAGCCGGAAAGCAAGGGCTCATATAACGATAAGTACAAGTTAAAAAAAAAAAAAAAACGGCATACTGCAGATGTTAGCAGTATGCTACAGCTAATGTCAAAAAGTGGATTTTTGGGTGAACCTCCGCTTTAAGGACCGCCTAACACCGATATACGTCGGCAGAATGGCACGGCTGGGCACAATCACGTACCTGTTTAAAGCCCAGCCGTGGGTCGCGCGCCCACGACCCGGTCCGAAAGCTTGGTGGCCGCGGTACTCGCGGACCCATTCGCCGCTGGAGTCCCGCGATCGGTCCCCAGAGCTAAAGAACGGGGAGAGCTGTGTGTAAACACAGCTTCCCCGTTCTTCGCTGTGGCGCTGTCATCGATCGTGTGTTCCCTAATATAGGGACACACAATCAATGACGTTAGACCTACAGCCACACCCCCCTACAGTTAGAAACACAGATGAGGTCACACTTAACCCCTTCAGCGCCCCCTTGTGGTTAACTCCCAAACTGAAATTGTCATTTTCACAGTCACACTTTTAATGCATTTTTTGCTGTGAAAATAACAATGGTCCCAAAAATGTGTCAAAATTGTGCGATGTGTCCGCCATAATGTCGCAGTCATGAAAAAAAACGCTGATCGCCACCATTAGTAGTAAAAAAAAAAATATTAATAAAAATGCAATAAAATTATCCCCTGTTTTGTAAACGCTATAAATTTTGCGCAAAGAATCGATAAACGCTTATTGCGATTTTTTTTTTTTTTTTTTTTTTTTTTTTTTTTTTTTATACCAAAAATATGTAGAAGAATACGTATCGGCCTAAACTGAGGAAAAAAAATATTTTTTTTTATATATTTTTGGGGGATATTTATTATAGCAACAAGTAAAAATTGATTTTTTTTCAGAATTTGTCGCTCTATTTTTGTTTATAGCGCAAAAAATAAAAACCGCAGAGGTGATCAAATACCACCAAAAGAAATCTCTATTTGTGGGGAAAAAAGGACGCCAATTTTGTTTGGGAGCCACGTCGCACGACCGCGCAATTGTCAGTTAAAGTGACGCAGTGCCGAATCGCAAAAAGGGGCCTGGTCCTTTACCTGCATTTTGGTCCGGGTCTTAAGTGGTTAAGAACTACTGTCATGGAAAAAAAAATTCAATTATTTGATTCTCAAGAATTACATTCTGTTAGACTTTAGACATACTTAAACACATACTTAAAGGGTCACTAAAGGAATTTTTTTTTTTAGCTAAATAGCTTCCTTTACCTTGCTGCAGTCCTGGTTTCATGTGCTCATGGTTCGTTTTTGCTTTGATGTTGCTGTAAATCCTCTCTGTTCTGGACACTTCCTGGTTGCCTGTTTCCTGATAACCACAGTACTGGGAGATTTCTCACGGTGGTCACTAATCAAGGAGCTGTGTGTAAAACGAAACTGGATTGGTGCTGAGGAGTTTTAGACAAAGTATCACTGCTCTCTATTGGCTGACTGCCCTCTAGTGGCTCTCTGTACATCAGAGAACCAGCAAACAACAGCAAAAACGAAACTACACTGCAGGTACGTTATATGATTGTTTTTTTATCTATTTTTAATCATTTTTAAAAGGAATCAGTTAACTATTATGTCTCTGTGCCCTGTAAACAGTCATTTCAGCTAAAAAATTTTTTTCCTTTAGTGACCCTTTAAACATTATTAGTCCTATTCCGATTGGTCTTTCTAAACCAATTTAAAACGCTATTTTCTGCTTTCTTCTTTATAGTGTAACACTCAACATTTACAATGTGCCTAATGTGTGTCTAATGTTTTATTTCTATAGTCATGTTAATTTTTTATTTTATTTTAACAGGTGTTTGTTTCAGAAAGCAAGTCATCGGCCTCTCAAGATGTGGATAATTTTTACAATTTTGCCGACATGCAGATGGGCATGTAGAGTTCCGATTTATATGTTCGTGGCAGTGCTTGTTGCTGTTTATATGCATAGGAGATATGCAGAGAGACCTTTATATTTTTAATGACCATTGCCTCTGTTAACTTAAAGCAGGCATCTGTTTAGAGATTTTGTTCCCGTGGTGTTTGTATACACGGCATTTTTTTAAGATATTGGTTTTCATGTAAAATAATCTGTATGTAATGATTTTCTTAACCACTTGGGATCCGCCTGCCGTCAATTGACGGCTACAGTGCGGATCCCAATTTCCAAACTGCCGTCAATTGACGGCCGCCCCTTTGGGCGTTCCCCGCGTGCGCTCCAGAGCGCGCTGCGGGGAAAATCTGTGTTGGCCGTGTCCCTCGGACACAGCCAATTACAGATCGCCGCGAACGGCCAATCAGAGTGGCCGTTCGCGAGGCGATCTGTGCGGCCAATGAGAGAGGATCTCATATGTAAACATATGAGATCATCTCTCATTGCCGTTTTACACAGAGACAGCGGTGCTGTCTCTGGAGAGGAGACCGATCTGTGTCTCTTGTACATAGAGACACAGATCGGTCACCCCCCCAGTCACCCCCCCCTCCACCTACAGTTAGAACACTAAGCAGGGATACATTTAACCCCTTCCTCACCCCCTAGTGTTAACCCCTTCAATGCCAGTCACATTTATACTGTAATTAGTGCATATTTATAGCACTGATCGCAGTATAAATGTGAATGGCGCCAAAAATGTGTCCGATGTGTCCGCCATAACGTCGCAGTCCCATTAAAAATCGCAGATCGCCGCCATTTCTAGTAAAAAAAAATAATTAAAAAAAAATAATTCTGTCCCCTATTTTGTAAGCGCTATAACTTTTGCGCAAACCAGTCGCTTATTGCGATTTTTTTTTTTTTTTTTACCAAAAATATGTAGAAGAATACGTATCGGCCTAAACTGAGAAAAAAAAATGTTTTTTTTTTTTTTTAAATTGGGATATTTATTATAGCAAGAAGTAAAAAATATTGTATTTTTTTCAAAATTGTCTCACTTCTTTGTTTATAGCGCAAAAAATAAAAACCGCACAGGCGATCAAATACCACCAAAAGAAAGCTCTACTTGTGGGGAAAAAAGGACGTCAATTTTGTTTGGGAGCCACGTCGCACGACCGCGCAATTGTTAGTTAAAGCGATGCAGTGCCGAAAGCTGAAATTTCACCTGGGCAGGAGGGGGGTATATGTGCCCAGTAAGCAAGTGGTTAATATACGTAAGAAGACATAACCTTTTATTTAAAGATGACCCACTCTTAAAGGTGAAGCTATCTACAAACAAGATTATAATTTGTATTTTATTGGCATAAAAGAGAATATTAAAAAAAAAAAAAGTAAATTTTTCCTTTTTTTTAACTATGAATAGGGTAGGAGTTTAAATCGCTGCCTTGGCTTTTTTTTTTGGGCAGGATAGTAGTGCAGACAGTTTAAAGGTGAGTATTGCAACCTAAGCGTCTTCCCCCCCCCCCCCCTTTTTTTTTTTTTTTTTACCTGGGGGTCCATTTAAAAATAAAGTCTGGAGCTGGACTTAGTCATTGGCTAATAGCGCCGATCAGGAGACGGACGGGTGGTGGTTTTTCAGCATGCCGTCGGACCAGCTGCCATACACACGGACTGAATGTCATCCAGTTTTTATTGAATTGGACAATTTTGCCCATCATTCGACCCGTGTGTACATCCCTTGTTTCCCTAGCAGTTTGTCCTGTCAGCTCTCCTCCTGTATTTCCTTTCTCTTTCCCTAATCTGTGTTCCCTCAACACAGTCTGTGTCATTTTTGTTGCTTTCTTCCCCCCTCCAGGAACAGTAAATCTTAAAGCTGTTAGCAGATCGATCTGTAGTGGCTCAGATTTTAGGCAAGAATCGAGAGCAATTGAGCATGTGCAGAGCAGGGTGACACAGAGCATTACTGATTTTTAAAACCATATAGACCCTTAAGGTTTTACATAGCTATACCTGCAAAAGGGGTTAGCCTAAACTGATCTATCCGGACTTAATTTTCTGACTAAAGTTCCACTTTAAACTATTCCTGGTTGCTATAGTAACACCACCCAGTCATTTCTGTAAAACAAACCAGGGGTTGTGATTCACATGTATCGCCATAACGTTGATGTAAAATTCGAGGCAACACGCCTAAGCTTACTAATATGTTTACATTACAATGTCAGATTTTTTATTTGTGTTTGTGTGCTTTGTGGAGAACAAGAGTTACTGCAAATATGTATTTAACCTTGGTTCACACTGGTGCAATTTGTCATGTGATTTGACAGTTCAAAAATCGCATGACAAGTCACACCCCGTTGCTGGCAATGAAACCTTTCAAATGATTGCGACTCAAGTAGCAGCAATTTTAAAATGGTTTCCTGCACTACTTTTTTGGGCTTTCATTGCGAGTTTCATAGACTTCTTTTAAATGAAGTTACAAGCCGCAATGAAATTGGAGATGCAAATTGCACTGATCTGCGACTTTGAAATGGCGCTTTAGTAGTGGGATTGCAAAGCCGCACCAGTGTGAACCAGGGTTTAAATGTAATCAAGCACTGGGTAGATCACAAAGGTGCACCAAAAAACATTGATGGCAAATGCCACCAAGGACCTGCTCTTTTGAACCCCACATTTTTAAACAAATATAAATAAAATGGACATAACTTAATATTTATGATTTTTGTTGTAAAGTAAAAAAAAAAAAAGGATTCTATGGGACTTTCTACCACAACAAATAAACACAATTCAGATCAGCCAGCTTTATGTCTCTAGCACACACTAGTCATTCTCTTAAATACAAAAACATTTTTCTTTTTGTTTACTTTTTTATAGATGTCTGAAAAAAAATGGTTACTGTAATGCTAATGGCAAATGTGATAAGGCAAAAGTTGCACTTTGTTGACTTGTATAATACTTTAATTGTATTCATAGTTGAGTAGGAGTAGTTTGGTAAGATGATAAATATTGCATAAAACCAACTTACATTCAGAAACGTTCCATGAAGTTGTTTTTGTGGTATTGATAAAAGAAATTAGAAACAAAAGAAGAAATGTCAAGCATGGTACATTTTTACATAGTTACATTGATCTTCTCTCTTCCAGGTCCCATGCGGAATGGCTGGCCTGATGCATTGTGAACACAGGACGTTGGTCGCACAACACGGGCACCATTCAGAGAATGCTTTGCATGCAGTGTTCTCTGATTGGACAGAGCGGATAAGTGGTGGTGACATCACGCTCTCCACCTCGTTCAATGCTTTGTAATCATTCAGGAAATGCAAACCATTCTCCAAATGGCACCTGTAGTGAACGACTGATCTTTTGTGTTCACAATTCATCAGGCTGTTCAGCATGGGGCTCCGAAGCAAGTGGAGTTTAACAAAGTAGCGGTGCCTACTTTAGTGATTTTCTAGCATCCTGGGGCATTGGCCAGTTATGGTATATACAATACATGGTTATATTGTTCCATACTGGACCAATGTAACTATGGGGATGATTTACTAAAGGAAAATCTACTGTGCACTACAAGTGCACTTGCTCCAGAGCTTGGTAAATGAGGTGAAGTTTTTCTTTGAAAAGAATGCTTAATCACATGCAAGGAAAACAAATAAAAAATGAATTTTTGTTTGCACATGATTGGATGATAGAAATCAGCAGAGCTTCCCCTCAGATCTAGAGTAACTGCACTTAAAGTGCACTTGCAGTGCACAGTATATTTGCCTTTAGTAAATCAACCTCGAAGTCAAACTATACCATGTCTGGAATTATTTCTAAACTATGTATTTTTAATGCTTATTAAAAAAAATAGATATCGCTTTATACTTTTTAATATTTTTAAATGCTCTTGAAATAAATTTGTCCTTTTTACTGTGCAACAGTAACTTCTGTGAACAAACTTCATGTAAATGATGTATTTCTATAAAATGTTTGTTTCTGATGCACAGCATCATATAAAATAACTGAAAGTCATAAGGTTTCAGTATGTATGTATGATAGCAGTTATGCACACAATCTTTCTCTGCTGCCCTTTAGCAAGTGATGGTTAAATCTGATGTTTGTTAAAATTATTATGTTTTGACTCTTAAAGTGGTTGTAAACCCTTACAGACCACTTCGATCTACAGGTAAGGCTTACCTGTAGGTGCAAGAAATATCTCCTAAACCTACACGATTTAGGAGATATTTCCAAAAGACATGCACTGATGTCTACGGAAAGATGGCGGTGATGGAGGAGAGGAACAAGCACCACTGTGGGGGCTTTGATCTCATGTAAGTAATACATAATGAGCTAGTATGCTATGCATACTAGCTCATTCGGCTTTTTTTTTTCCCCTAATATATATATTTTTTTTAAGAGGGTTTACTTCCTCTTTAAAAGGGTTGTAAAGTCCAGAAGTTTTTTTTTTTTTTTTTTTTTTTTTTTTCCCAAGATAAAAAACCTTCTGTGTGCAGCAGCCACCCCAGCACCCCCTAATACTTACCTGAGCCCTATCTATTTTCAGCATGAGTTCCTTGGCCATCCAAGACTCTCCTCCTGATTAGTTAACTGACTTTAATTGACAGCCAATCGGGAAAGGAGGAGGGCTGAATCTGGAGCTGTGACTCGGCTCTGGTGCCCCCATAACAAGCTGTTTGCTAGGAGAGCTGGATGGGAATCCGAGAAGAAGATCTGGGCTGCTCTGTGCAAAACAATTGCATAAAGTAGGTAAGTATAACATGTTTGTTATTTTTAGAGGAAAAAAATACGAGTTTACAATCACTTTAACTATGTGATATACTCGGATCAATGACCAACAAACCCAAGCCTCTAGCATCACTAGCCACTAAGGTGGATCTAGAATAACTGGGCAAAAGCCTTGGATGATGCCCTGCACTGTGAAATTAAAGGGATAAACCAGGATCAGACTTGCACATCACCAGAACACACACACAGCGTGTGCGTCTTGAAGGACAGCAGAGATAAAGTAAAGGCACATTCTGCCCTGGTCCTCCTCCTACTAGAAGAAATACCCTCGGCATTGGAGGCCATTATAAGAACAAATTTTCCTTTCTAGTATAGCAAGGTCTCTGGCCTCCTTCAGTCTAATGAGAACACCCAGGGCCAGAGATAACTGACATGCTTCTGTATATGGTGGGTTGTGAGGCATAGTGGGTGCAAGGTGAATAAAGTTATTGGGCGCCAGACACTTCTTGAATTTAAAAGAGATGTTTGTTTATTGTACAAACTTTTATGGGGGAAAGAGGTTTAGGGCCAGGACACCCTTAAGTAGTTGCAAGTTCAATTAGCAGACTCTGAGACGTCAATAGGAAGACAGTCGTGCAGGCAAAGGCCTTCAGCAAGAGGCCACATCTGCAGGGATGCTGTTTCTTATGGCAGTAGTCTTTAACAGTTCCTAACACAAAGCGTAACAGTTCCTTCACTTTCATTACAACATCTCCTGGTAGTTCTTCAGCACACTGAGCTCCCGGTCTCTCACTAGACCGTCTGATTCACTGCCACTGAATACCTTGCGCTCCTCCAAACTTCACGGTGGTATTTTCCTCAGGAATCACCCCCACCTCTATGCTGGGTCTCTATCTTGGCACTCGGATACATCTCAAGCTTCACCCCATTGGTCTCCTCTTTCCCTTGATTGACACACAAGGCTACTCTGCAAGCTTCACCTCCGCTGGCTGGGTCCCTGACTTGATCACTGCCTGAAGTTTCCCGATTCTCCACTGTGCCCGCTCAGTGAGAATACTGCTCCAGTACTTGCTTCAGTTACTCACTCCCAGTGGTTAACATAGGAAAGTGTTGATATTGGGCCACAATCATTCAGGGTGGAGTATGTAGTGGATATTTAGTTTAGAGGACCCCGGAGAATGTAATCGGTTATGTTCAAAGCTTGTTTTCCAAAAGGGGAAGTTAGAGGTATGACACAAGGACATAATCCAGTGTCAGATTTTGTAAATATCTATAATTCAGGTGCATCATGGTGTTCTGTAAAAGTAGTCCAGAGGGGGAAATACAAACATTGGAGGACCACCATGTAAAGGCACCATGTTCTATTCCTGGGGGAATAAAGAATTATTCTGGAGTGGCAAAAGAAGCAGAAAGGGAGACATTCATTTGTCCATGTATCAGACTGAGTCCTAAAGCTTTAGGCCATGTAACATTAGAGGACTAAGAAAGGATAAACAGAGTTTGTGTGGATGCCATTATAAGGTAATGATGGAGATCGGGTTACTGTTTGAGATTTCAGGAAGTACTCATAAAGGAACGTCAAAGGTAGCATATAACAACTGTAAGATTTGAGCTGCTTGATAATATTTTGTTTAATTAGGTACACTCATGTCCCCTTGTAACCTGTAAATGAAAAGAGTGGATTGGGGACCCTGGGTTTATAGGCCCAAATGAAGGAGAGGATCCTGTGCTGGAGGAAGCAAGGGTAGTCGGAGGGAATGGAATCAGTAAGGTTTAGAAAAAGTATAAAACTTTCGCCAGAATTTTAATTTTGACAGCATTGGTGTGGCCGACCCAGGACAGGGAAGGAAACTGCCAATATTGTAGAAGGAGTGACAGGGAACAAAGAAGGGGACAGTAGTTTGCCACAAACAAAGATTTGTAGTGAGGGTCAATTTCATGCCCACCTAGTTGAGGGATGACGTCGCCCAGCGGCATGGAAAATAGGATTGGAGTCTGGGGTAGGGGAGATATTAATGGCTGTGGATTTAGCAAAGTTTACTCAGAGACCTGATATGTCAGCAAAATGTGTAAGGCCGCGTACACACGATCGGTCAAAACCGATGAAAACGGACTGAAGGACGTTTTCATCAGTCCAAACCGATCGTGTGTGGGCCCCATCGGTCAGTTAACCTTCGGTTATTTTTTTGCGCTATAAAACCAAAAGTGCAACAATTTTGAAAAAACACTTAGGGCCAGATCCACGTAACTTGGCGCATATTTCCTTTGGGCGTAGCGTATCTCTGATACACTACGCCGCCGTAACTTATTTTTTGGTATCCTCAAAGAATGCTAAGCTACGGCGGCGTAGTGTATCTTTGGCGCGCAATTCAAAAGGATGTGATGGGGGCGTGTTTTATGTAAATAAGTCTTGACCCGATGTAAATGACGTTTTTTTTCAACTGCGCATGCGACGTCCGTGGGGGTATCCCAGTGCGCATGTTTGAAATTAAACCGGAACAAGCCAATGCTTACGACGGTGACGTCAGTCTACGCAAATCCCTATTCGCGAACGACTTACGCAAACAACGTAAAAAATTCAAAATTCGACGCGGGAATTGCGCCTCATATAGCAGGGGTAACTATACGCCGGAAAAAGCCGAACGCAAACGACGTAAAAAAATGCGCCGGACGTACGTTCGTGGATCACCGTATCTAGCTAATTTGCATACTCGACGCGGAATTCGACGGAAACGCCACCTAGCGGCCAGCGGAAAAATGCACCTAAGATCCGACGGCGTACTAAGACGTATGCCTGTCGGATCGAGCCCAGATGCAGTCGTATCTTGTTTTGTAGATACAAAACAAAGATACGACGCGGGAACTTTCAAATTACGCAGCGTATCAATAGATACGCCGGCGTAATTTCTTTGTGGATCTGGCCCAATATTTTTTACTTTTTGCTATAATAAATATCCAAAAAAAAGTCTTCATCAGTTTAGACCAATATGTATTCTACATATTTTTGGTAAAAAAAAAATGCAATAAGCATATATTGATTGGTTTGCTTAAAATAGGGGATATATTTATGGCATTTTTATTATTAATGAATTTTTTTTACTAGTAATGGCGGAGATCAGCGTGACTACCACAATGTGGCGGACAGATCGGACACTGTTGACACTTTTTTTTAGGACCATTGATATACGGCACTGCGTCACTTTAACAATTGCACGGTCATGCGATATTGTACACCAACAACATTTATGTCCTTTCCTACAAATAGAGCTTTCTTTTGGTAGTATTTGATCACCTCTGCTGTTTTTATTTTTTGCACTATAAACCCAAAATTGTGACAATTTTGAAAAAAAACTATTTTTTACTTTTTGCTAATAATCACTAGGAACAGTAGATCTCTCTCTACTTCCCTGACAGAACATTGACAGATCCCTATTCTGGCTTTCGCGGGTCGCCGGTGGACATCGCAACTGCTGGTCAAGCGCATTGGCTCCAGCGACACAACGCCTGAGCGGCCGATGTACACATACAGCGATTCACGCAGTTGTGCCAACCTGCAGCAGTGTACTGATGACGGCTGGTTGGCAAGCCATTAAAAAAAAATATATAAATAGATGTAATGGTTTACTGTGGGAAAAAGTAAATATGCCCTTGACATCAGAAACTTGTTATGCCCCTTTAGCAGAAATTACTTCTTATAGGCACTCAATATAACTGCCTATTAGTCTCTGGCATTGATATAGTGATCACTTCTCGTTGCAAAATGTCTTCAGTTGCAAAATGTTTGTGGGTTTTCTTGAATAAACTGTTCATGTCAAAATCCCAGTACAAAATTTCAGTGGTAATCAAATCAGTTGAAAGACCTATTTCCACTTCAACTTTTGCACAGATGGCCTCACATTCTCATCAACCACACTTTGATAAGATGCAGAATGCGTAGTTGACTTTAAGCTGCCCAGCTCCTGAAACAGGAAAGCAACCCCAAACTATAACATTTACACTACAATGCTTCATGACTGGTATGAAATTCTTCAAAAATACTATTTGGTTTCCAGGAATCTTGTCTTCTGTTACTGTGACCACACAATTTTCTATTTCTTTGACTAGTCTTCAGCACGTGATTCCAGAAGGCCTTGTCTCTGCCTATACACATTGGTGTGCACAGCCCATTGCATTAGGGTGTGCACCCTAAAGCTCAAACTATTATGCGTGTGTGTGCATTTGTATACAGTAAATACTGACGGTGTTAGTAGGGCAATGGACAGTGTCAGTCGTTTTTATTTTATTTATCATTTTTTTACGAAGTTTGTTTTAGGAGACCTGTTAGGAGGCTTTGGTCAAATATCAGGGGTCTAAACAGTGGTAATCTGCGTCCAATGGGGTGATTAGGGTGTGCCCAGGCACACCTGGCATACCCTGTGCGCATGCCTTTGCTTATACAGTTTCTTAGTTTGTCAGGTCACCTGAGGCCAGGTGACAGATACACACCGTTAGGGTCAGGAGTGCACCGCTAAGGTAGTGGACCCTACGACTGCCACCTGCGGATGGAACTCTGGGTGGTTAAGGAAGGTGGGTCCACTGGAGCACCAACACGGATCCCACTGGGAGCTAGAGAATAAGATTCCCCAGGGAGCGGAGTCTAAGAGCCAGCAGGTGTTCACCTGAGCCTCTAGTGGTGAGGATGGACTGGGCTGCAACTGGCTTCAGGTCGCGGCCTCCCAGAGTCTCTCAGCTCACGCTCCCAGTAGGCTACAAGAGGATAGAGGTGAAGCAGCAGCTCAGGATAACAAGAGATAGTAAGGGAATAAGCCAAAGGTCAGGGCGACTAGCAGACAGGGATAAACATAGAACACGCCAATGGTCAGGGTCACAAGCAGGCAGGGATAGTCGAGAACAAGCCAAGATTGGTAAAACAGAGACGTAGAGCACACGGCAAACAGGAAACCAAACACAATAGCTAACAAACAATGTTAATCAGCATGGCTGGCTTGCAGTGCAAAGGTTAATATAGAGTTCCCTGATAGGCATTAATAGCATTAAGTCTCTCTATCCATAGGGTTTCTTTTTGTAAAATATATTTGTCCCAATTCCACCCTCGTGGATCTTTGGGAATTACAGCTAATACAATGAAGGAGTAGTAGGAGTGTCAAACCTATGATAAAGGTCCAAGTGCTTACTAACAGGAGCTAGCATTTTTCCATTCCTAGAAAGGTAAACATGGTCCTTGATACGTTGCCAAACATGGCGAGCCGTTTTGCCGACATAAAAGGCACCGTATACACAGGACATTAAGTAGACGACCCCCCCCGTGTACTACAGTCAGCTCTGAATTTGGGGCAAAAACTTTCCCCATTGGTAAGGGTAAATTGACTACCTGTGTGGACCCAAGGACAGAATTTACATTGGCCACACCTATGGATACCTTTACTTTGCAATCTCCTCCTGATTGTAAATGCATGCATTGACCCAAATGGTGTAAGAGTTACCTGAAAAAACAAAAGTGGGGACTTTTTTTTAGCATCAGTCATCTCTTGCTCTGAATTTGCTGAGACAGACCGTACTGGGCAAGAAGTTGTTTGAAATCTACACCATTTGTAGATACATTTCTTTACAGGGGATTGAATAATTGATTTTAAATAATTTTTTGATCTTTTTAAAATTCCTTTCCCTTATTCTCCAACTTTTCCATACCAGAGATAGATACATTGTCAAATTCTGTTTATCCCTTTTTGTAGGGCCCATGACCCCTATTCTTATTGGCTCTGTCCCGCACAACATTCTTTAACACGGAACAAGTCCTCTCCTCCCCTTTTTTCTTATACTTTTACCTAGCCTTTTTTCTTTCCTCTTTCTGCTCTCATACTCTCTTTAAATCAATCACTCTCCTTCCCTATCCCTTCTTCCTCTTTTCCATTTGTGCCCTAGTCATCCTACATTGGGAATGTGTTTACGTTTTTGGGTTTTCATATGTGGAGTCAGTGTTTCTACCAGCCCTTAGTTTAAGTGTATGTTTTTGTCTTTTCTGACGAAAGCAGTGCCTACGGATGTCCATTTAGCCTGCACTATAATACCCTTCTCTTCAATGTAGCAGGATGGACTTGGTATCTGCTTGTTATGTTTATTTGTTTATTTTGTTATTAAAAAAATCAATACAATTGAAACCTTAAAATTCCTTGCCACACTCATAGGCTTCCACAAAATTATTTTTGAGGGCCTTAGTGAGCTCTATTGATCTTGGCCAAATAACACCACACATGTGCAATAGCAGAGAACACCAGACCCTAGATGTCTCACGTTTAACAAAACTTACATACACTCTCTGAGGAGGTTCTACTCGCTGGCACTATATGTAGAACGACTAAGGTAAAATTTAGGTGCAAATTACATGTTCACCTGCGAAGGAGCAGTCCATATGGAGAAATCCGGTAAATAAAAACAAAAACTAAATAAATAAGACCATACAGGGATAGATGGGGACAGGGAGCACATAAGAATCAAAGAATCAGCAACTCAGGGCAAGCCTCTTGATAGGAGGAGAAGCAGTCTCCAAAGTACATGCAAAAGAAGAGAATACAGAAGTGCCTCTAAGTGCAGACTTTTTGCTGTTTAATTAATAAAAAGAGTAATGTAGGCAACTCAGATTTGTAGAAATTTGAAAAACAGGGACATCAAAAGCCCATCTCTGGTGGAAGAAGGTCAGCATAAGCGCTGTTGGTTCATCTCTGGATCCCAGAACCCAGCTGTATAATTTTAACAGGGGTTCCCTGAGATTGGAAAGTTAATTCAAGGGTTCCCCTGTGTTGGAAAGGCTGATTAAGATCATGAAAATGAATACACCATCTCAATTTTATGTGCCCTTTGTTAAAGTTTCAAAACAAATACCCCTGCACACACCCACTATATGCAGTGTGATAAATCAATGGAAGTGCTGCTGCTGAAATCTATAAGTGTACCACTCTCCCCTACGTGTTAAAATATTAATAAAGGTGATTCAGCACCCCCCCCCCCCATATATAGCTACACAAACAATGATATATGTGTGGATTTACAAATCCATCAAATATATAGTAAACACAACATGTAATCCCAGCATTCCAGAAGAACAAACCCAGCAGTCCAGAAGCAAATGAAGAAATAAACTTTAAAAAAATATATCAAAAAAGAAAAAACAAAACTGAGTTAAAACTAACAGGAATGATATGCCATTAATGGCTACAATCTACTAACATGTGCTTTAAAATGATCTTCACACCATGCGTAACCACCACCATTGGCCACTCACCTCCTATATTGACCTATGATTAATTGGTCTAAAGTGCTTGTCCCTTTAAGGGCAAAATCTGGATGGGTCTGATCCTCCTTTTGTCTCCTCCTGGTCTGTTTTCACTAAATGACGCTCAGCCAATATTGCAATTGGAAGTTCAGAAATAAAATATATAGGCCATCATAGAGCTTTCCATAAAAACATCTGTATTTATTAAAAGACTACATACAATAAACTCATGTTTTGGAATGCACTAAAAGCTGGTGCACCACAGGCAATAAGAGGAAACCACCAAATTATGCCACTGCCGAAAGCTGCAGCTTGTGAATGGATAGTTGGAAACCGCCCCTTTAAGATTACAGTCTACCTCCACGTGCAGTGTCAGATACCTTCTGTAGCTTGTTAATGTGACATATAGATGAACATCTTACGTTGTCAGCTATGCCCCCTATGCTTTACGCCACGGCGTGGCTTCTTCAGAGTATGTGGACTCCTGTCAATTTTAATTCAGTTTTGTTTCTTGACATTTTTTAAAGCGGGGTTTCAGGCATAATTTTTTTGCTAGCTAAAATGAATCACATTAAATAGTCCCTAAAACATATTAATAGCTCCCCAATCGTTCCACAAATCATTGGAAACATTTGCCTTATATCCTCCAGCTCATGTTGTGGCCGTATCCATCATATGTGTGGGCATGTGAAGTTCCTTTTTCTTCCTGGTTTTCAGGGAGAGTTGCATGTTGGGCGATTTTTTTTTTAATCAAAGTCTTTTTTATTGAATACAAGAGATGGTACATACAAAAAAAAATATAATCAAACAGTGGTACATCCAGTCAAGGAATTCTTCTAACAAAATCATCCCACAATAGTACATTAGGTCACATACATACATAGGGAACAGTATTATTGGTATTATCATTACATGCCGTACTGCCAGAGGGCCCCTTCTCTCCATCCCACCCACTAACCTCCCCCACCTGGGCAACATAAGAAAAATAAAAGGAAGAACGCAATGAGAGACTAATGAAATGTATAAAAAGGGAGAGAGACACATTCTAGATACAGGTATCAGGAGCCTTAAAGGGTCACTAAAGGAAAAAAATGTTTTGCCTAAAATTAATGTCTGCAAGGTAGACAGACAGAAAAGTGTAATGATTCTGTTAAAAAACGAGTAAATACCTATTAAATTTCTTCATCTATATCACCTCCGGCGTTCTAGTTTCTGTTCTCTCATTCACTTCCTGGTTTGCATCGTTCGTTCATGTAAGAACTACATTTCCCAGTACAAATAGCGGCACGCCCAGTAATTCACACCTCCTTGAAGTCTCTAACACGTAGAGAGCATCCTGCCACACAGATGTAGTTCCCAGGAGGGGGTGAGCATTTTACTGACCACCGCAGTAAGGCCTCCCATCACGGTGGTCAGTAAAATCAGACAAGCAGGAAGTGAACAGAACAGAGAAGAAATAGAGCAACTTCTTAGCAAAAACGAACAATGAGGAAGTGAAAAGAGGAATGTCTGCAGGTAAAGGATGCTTATTATGAAAAAAAAATGTTCCCTTTACAACCCCTTTAAGCCATCTGTCCCAAATTTTTTCGTATTTGGATGGACATCCCCTGTGAGTAT